>NC_066362.1:170788593-170843593 GCF_013377495.2 Cygnus atratus | reverse complement strand
ACGTATACTACTATAACCTGGATCTTAGCTTTTTCCCCAGGTTTCACTAAAGAGCCCTTTTCACACTAATTAAACGCACATTTACAGGAACTCATCTTGGGCATCTTTGGAAAAAAATGCTCTCAAAAGCAAATCTCAACAAATGCTTCTGTGGTGGTTTTACTCGGGTGGGTGGCTGAGCTCCACCACAAAACGCTCTCACTCCCCCTCCTCAAAGAGGAACAGGGAGAAAATACTATGCAAAGGGCTTGAGGATTGAGATAAGGACAGGGAGATTGCTCAAAATTATCGTGACGGGCAAAAACAGAGTAGGGAGACAGTAAGATTTATTGCCTATTACTAAACAAGCTAGAGAAGCGAGAAACAAAGGAAAGAAACCTAAGATGCCTTCCACCCCATCCACCCTCTTCCACCTCCTCCCCCTGAGCGGCGCAGGGGAACAGGGGAATGGGGGTTGTGGTCAGTCTATGCACTTCATCTCCACTGCTCCTTCTCAGTAACTCTCATCCCCTGTGCTGTGGAGGTCCTTCCCAAACTGATCCTGTGTCCTGGGGGCTTCCCACAGGCAGCAGCTCTTCAAGAACTGCTCCAGATACGGGTCCGTACCACGGGGCATCCATCGCTCAGGAGCAAACTGCTCCAACCTGGGTCCCCCATGGGCAGCAGCTCCTGCCAGAGCACCCTGCTCCTGCGTGGTCTCCTCTCCACGGGCTACAGGTCTGGCCCAGAATCTGCTCTCTGGTGGGGGTCCTCCACAGGACGCAGCCTCTGTCAGTGCAGGTCCACCCGCTCCACCGTGGTCTCCTCCAACGGCTGCAGCGTGGAACCCTGCTCCACCGTGGATACTCCATGGGCTGCAGGGGGACAGCCTGCTTCACCATGGGCCTCACCACAGGCCGCAGGGGACTTCTGCTCTGGTGCATGGAGCACCTTCTCCCTCCTTCTTCACTGACCTGTAGCGCCTGCAAGACTGTTTTCTCACTCCTCTCTCTCTCCCCACCTGCTGTGTGGCAGCTTTTTTTTTGTTTTTTCCCCTGTCTTAAATACGCTCTCACAGAGGCACAGACAACATCACTTACTCGTTCGGCTCTGATAAGCAGCGGGGCCCTTACCAAAACATGGGGCAGCTTCTAGATCCTTCTCACAGAAGCCACCCCTATGGCCCCCCATGCTACCAAAACCTTGCCACATAAACCCACTACAGCTTCAAGACCTTGCAGACAAATGGGCAGGGAGTGCAGTCCCCATGCTGTAACTGTCAGATGACCAGTGCACGAATCCTGTTCATTCACAGCAGCACACCCTCACAAGAACACTTACTAGTGGCAGCCTGGTCCAAATGGAAACACCTTCTGCCATTATAGATCCCATGCCTGTTGCTTTCCTAACTTTCATCGGATTTACAAATACTGTTCGTTTGCTTTCTTCCAGTACCATGCTTTGTACTGTTTATGTGTATGATTTATACGATTTATGCTGCTTTTATACTGCTTATACTGCACTTTCCATTGGTTTATGCTACAGAGCTCTAAAGTCTGTGTGCATGCCTCAGGCCAGTTCCAGCCGGTTCCCCAACAGACTGGCCGACTCCACCGGGTCAGATCGGGGCACCCGGAGACAGCTCTCAGCCACTCAGAGCTGGCGGTGCTGTGGTGGGGCGGGTGGAGCCCATGGCCACAGCGCCGTAAGGGCACGCTGTAACTGCAGCGCCATAAGGGCAGGCTGTAACCACATGCCAGCCAATACCAAGATGGGGTTTCAGGTTCCCCAGGGGCCAGTGGTGTGGAGTCAGCATTTGTTCAGCACAGCCGGTTCTGACCTGTTCCGGATGGTTCCGGATGGTTCCAGCCAGCTCCCCAGCGGACCGGGCGGACTCCACCAGGCCAATCCAGGCAGCCAAGTGGCACCTCTCAGCCCATCAGAGCTGGTGGTGCCGCTGTGGCGGTATCAAGAATATTAGAAAGAACTCTTTTTTTGTTGGGTCCGTAGTTGAGCATATACTTGAGGGCGAGAAATAAATGTATGAAATGGTATTTAAAGCTTCAGAGTCTTTCTCAATCTGTTCTGTCAAAGCTGTTCCATTTTGTGCAAAACACTTCAGTATTCACGAAAAGGAAAGCCTGGGACCTCCGTATCTCAGATGAATATGCTCTCTACCAGGCTAGAGCGTCACTCTTATCATCCTTCTCTTTGGACCATACAAATCAGTATATGATGATGAATGGGAGTCTAGTTCTGGTGATTTATTTCCAGAACATTTTTATATAAAATTGCCATCAGACTCGTCTCTCAGAAAGATAACTGGTTTTGCTGACTGCAACAAGGAAAGATTTCTATTTGGGTTCAATGCAGTATCAGTATATACAGATATGTTCGTTCGACTTCTGATTTTATTGAGTTTGGTGCTTTCCTAAAGAAAGGTAGAGCAGTAGATCACAGAAATATCCTTCAAATTTATTTTCATTAATGTATTAATTATAAGCATTATCTCCTGAAGTAGTTACCTTTTTAATTTCAGGAAATGTTTTTTTTTTGTTGTTGTTTTTTGTTTTTTTTTTGTATAGCTGTAAGACTTTAAACTGCTGTTTAGGAATGCAGTATGCTGATAATTCAGTAAGTAGCTACCTCAAATTCATGCTACTCAGCTTCTATTTTCATTTACAGAAAAATGATAAAAATCAGTTATTTGCAGTGGAAAGTGATTTATTTACCTGGCATATACCTGGAAAACCATCTCCCAGTAAAAACATTAGTCAGCACACTTCACAAAGCTCCAGTGTACACTTTAATACAATTCTGTATGTACAGCTTCATGTCCTTTCTTTTGTGAAAAGCGGAATGGAAGCATCTGGGACATACGTGCATTTCTCAACACTGTTTTTCATAAAACAGCATAAGGCAGACACAGAGGTTAGTCAAAACGCAAGAGGCGCAGGCGCTGAGCTCTGCTCTCTGGGGACAGCGAAGGACCTGAGGGAATGGCATGGAGCTAAGCACTGGAATGGGGATGCCCAGGGAGGTCGTAGAGTCTCTTTCTTTAGAGATATTCAAAACCTGCCTGGATGCGATCCTCTGTGACATGCTCTAGGTGACCCAGCTTGAGCAGGGCGATTGGACTAGAGGAGCTCTGGAGGTCCCTTCCAACCTCAACCATTCCGTGATTCTGTGATTCTGTGACAGGGGAGGGTCAGGCTGGGTGTGAGGAAAAAACGTTCTGCACCGAGACGGCGGGTCGGGCTCTGGAAAAAGGCTCCCAGGGCAGTGGTCACAGCACCAAGCCTGCCGGAGTTCAAGAAGCATTTGGACAACGCTCTTGAACGCAGGGTTTCTGACTTTTTGGGCGGTCCTTGGAGACTCGGAGTTGGACTCAGTGATCCTCGTGGGTCCCTTCCAACTCAGGATATTCTGTGATTCTGTGACCCCAGTGGAGAAGTGGTGGAAGGTGACAACCAGACCATGATACTGTAGGTTTGCCACGATGTATCTCAGTGCAGAAGTTTCCTCTTCAAGTCTACTTCAGTGGTGAGGTAGGGACGGCCCTCTGTGTGGTAAATAGGCCCTGGTGGTGATGTCACAGTGCTGTGGCTCCTATATCCCCTCTGGCATGGGTGCCAGCTGTGGCCCAGTTGCTTGTGGGGCCTGTAGGAGGAGGACCAAGAGAGAGCATTGGGTCTATCTGGGGACATCCTACTGCGATGGAGAGGCTGAGAGCCCTTAGCGGTGAGGGGCAGCGGGAGGGAGGTTGGGGGCTGAAGCAGGACCCTTCACAGCAGGCTGCTCGGGGCTGCATCTCCTGTGGAGATTTCTCTCCAAACTGGCCAAGATACTTGTCCCTACCAGCTCCAGCCCCCTGCAGCCAGCAGCACCAATGACACCTGCTCCGTTCTTTCCTTCCAGGTCTCTTTACTTGTGTGGGCTGCCGGCCAGACGTAGACGTTCGCCACAGCAGAGGCAGGGTGACGGGGCCTGTCCCTGAAGCGGCCCCGACCTTTGCCACTGTTGTGACTTCTCTGCTAGAGCGTCTGCAAGACGAGGAGGTGAGCTGGGGGCACCCCACCATGATGCAGTGGGGTTCCCTGGGTGCCGCAGGGGGAGACTGTGCCTGTCGGCACCTCTGCCCTCTTGGTTTCCTCGTCCAGAAGCCCCGGCACAGGGATAGGATAAATACAGGGCCCAGCCTGGAGCTGCTCAAGGAGCAGTCGTTTGCCCTGGCCCCGTCCCAAGGTCCCATGGGTGCCAAAGCCTGGAGCCAGCAGCGCCCCCTCCCCGGCCGTTCAAAAGCAGCCCCTAGGGAGCGCGAGCGACCAGGAGCGGGCGAACAGGGCGGGCAAACAGGGTGGCGCGTCAGAAGGGCGGGGCGCGGCAGTTTGCGCGGCAGTTCGCGCAGGCAGGGCGCAGGCAGGGCGGGGGAGGGCAGAGAGGGCGGAGAGGTTTTCCCCCCCCCCCCATAAGAACAACACCTCTAACGGCTGTCGACCGCTAGCTAGGCTGCAATGGTCTACACCAGGCAGAGTGCTCTCTCTAGAAAGTCTCTGTAACCACCCAGACTGACCGCCTGCTCAAAAATGCGGCAGTTCAGGTCTCTGGGTGCAGGGAGTGTCTGAGCCTGTTGCTGCCATCTGAGGGAGGCAGAGGCTCTGTGTGTGTGAGGTGCGAGCAGGTGGATGACCTGGTCCGCCTGGTGGCAGAACTCAAAGGAGGTGGAGAGGTTGAGGGCTATCAGGGAGTGTGAGCGGGAGATAGACTGGTGGAGCAACTCCCTGCAGGGCCTGAAGGAGAGGTACCGGGGTGAGACACCCCAAATGGGGGTGGACCCCCTGCCCTGTCGCTGTCGGGCAGAGGGAGGGGACCTAGGAGTTGAGGAATGGGGAATATAAGGTCATGATATACTTTTGCTGTGTGTTCTTCCTTGCAGGATGCTCGCCATTGCAATCACCAATAAAAACACTTCACTGAGATCCTCGCCTGAGCCTGTGTTATTGGCTGTAGATTATTTCACACAGAATAATGCAAATAACCTAGGCTTGTGTTTAAATTAAATATATATATTTTTTCAAACTGCTAATCATAATGATGGCAAATGAGCAATAAAGAAGTTTTAAAATGAGGATAGTAATTCCATCCTTCATTACCGTGCTTTTTGTTTGTTTGTTTGTTTGTTTGTTTTTAACTTTTATTATTATTTCATTGCTTCCCTGATTTCAGTCTGCTACGATCAGGAAATCTGAGAAAATTGCTGTCTGGATTCTTTTAACATTTCTTCAGTCCAAATTTCTCACAGAAGAACTCATGTTTTGCATGTTCAACTTGAGATGTATGATTGATTTTCAGAAGCTGTTCAAGTTGTTCAAGTCAAAGTGAAATGTAGAATATATCTAAAAATTAAAAGTCATGTTTTCCCATTTTAGTCACCTAGCACTATAGTTTAAAATTAATTTTGTATATCTAAAATTAATAAGTTTTAAGATATTGCATAACTCTTTAAAAGAGGTAGTGCCATGGGGCTATCAGAACAGACTTTCTCTCTGATATTTTTTTTTAGATTTCTAAATTGATCTGTCTCAGCTATGACCTGTTTCACCACCGCATAACTCTGACAGAAAGCCATAAGAAATTCTTCTATTTATATAATAACTGATAGGCCACATGCTTTGTCTACCATCCATTTTCTTGATAGAGGCAATCAATTTGGAATATTCAGGTCATTGAAAAGGCAAGAACATGTTTTTTTCTTAAAACATATTATTAGAAGTGAAAACATAGACTGTAATTAAGAGAAAAAACTGTATCTTCTACATGTTTATCTATCTTATATAAAATTTCTGCTATGTTATCCTCATTCTAGTGATGAATGTTAAGCAAATTTCTCCACAACTTCTGCAATAGTCCTCTTTACCCACCTGATTTATCTTCAAAAGCCTGTCAAGCATTGCCAGAGCTTTAATCTTCCCATCTCTCAAGGACTAAATATGTTCTGACCAAGGACTTTCAGTTACAGTGGAGGACTACACTATGGTTTCAAACCAAATCACTCTGCATTGACATTTTATGATTTGTAGAGATGTCATTAGCAGTATTCAGCTCCCTCTTTCTCTATACATATCCTCAGTCAACTTTGGTAGCATAAGCATACAGTAAACAAAAAAGCAATATAGTCAAGGCACATAAATCATTACAAGTGATTGCACAGCTGTCACTACTGTTACTTCACTGCATATAGGAAGAATGTACTTTGGCAACTTGTTTAACAAAACTTTTCTACTCTTTATTTCAGTGGAGGAAACGGTAATTCAAGGATGGGAGACCTGAAGGATCTATGCAGAATAGTTCTGCTTAACACTGGTTATTACATCAAGACTGGATCCCCATAAAGTTGTTTTTTTTTTTTTTTTTTTTTTTTTTTTTTTTTTACTTCTGTTGTAGCTAACTCTGCTTTAAAATTGCTTTTATGAGGGCTTCTCTGAAATATTTCAGATTTCTAGCATCTTCTAATTTCCTACTGTGGACTGAACATTTTCTGAACCAAAATAGAAGACATTAGTCTCAGCCCAACTTTCCAGTCAGAAAGCCTGGGTTCTTACGGTATTCTTAGAAAGAAAGAAAGAAAGAAAGAAGGAAAGAAAGAAAGAAAGAACGAACAAACTCACAATATATGGAGTTGCATTCCTTACTTTCCCTTCTGTGTTAGCAATTGGACCTGGGGGGGGGGGGGGCGGAGAGAGAGAGAGAGAGAGAGAGAGAGAGAGAGAGAGAGAGACAGAGAAAGAGACAGTGCAGGGTGAAAGAGAGAAACAGAGATTTACTAGTTTAGAAAAACAATTCCTCCCATAGAAAATGTTAGCTGTATGCCTCATTAATGTGGCACACAATGCAGTGTTGATGACATTTATCTTTTCATTGCAACCTAATAGTATATAAGGTCATAAATTCAAGGTTAAAAGTGATACAGATTTGACCTTTAATGAAAATGCAGCATTCTAATATTCTTCTAACATTCTAAATATTCTGATAATAAACAAGTGAATATTCTTGAATTATATTGGAATCATTTTTTGTAACTGAATAATCTACCCTCCTCTTATTATGAACCACATTAGATGTAGGTATTTGGGAAATGAAAAGCTAAAATCTATGGGAAAGGTAATGATCTCTGAAAATTTTCTCTAATGACTAATTTGTGGCTCAGTGGATTTCAAGAGATTATTGGTTTTTTGAAATGGATTCTATCAACTAAGGAGATAATGGAAATCATTAGGCTGCATAAAGTAAAACAGTAGATTTGTTATGTGAAGCTCTATTACATGAGCCTCTATTTCCCACACAATTTAGAAGTATTTTTTTCTTAAACTGAACTACTGTGTCAACTTATATTATGGACAAATTCTGATAACAGAGCACTCAATGGCAAAACTTTCATTAACCTCAATCGCATGGAGATTTGATTTTTATCAGAAGAAGTACTGTGGTCAGTGAGATTTTCAGATGCTCAATATTGTTCAAAATATGCCTCTGATTCAAGTTCCAGGTTTTTCACATTCAAGCAGACTAAAAGTATTTTAATCTTCATTATCAGCTCATGAACAATATCTTACAGAAGCAGTGCTGAAGTAAAAATTCAACCAGTAATTCATCCTGGTGACATTTATAGGCCTTACCCATGATCAGACTTATTAAACCAGATGCTATACAAATTATAGAAAGACACACCCTGTGCTTTGAAAAGCTTAATATTTTAAAGGTCAGTACATGCCTGGAGACTATCCAAAACGCTGGAAATATCTGTGATATAATATTATAAATGGTTCTTTATCATTCTTAGGCTTGGAATTTTCAAAATACAAAAATTATCAGTGTTGATCATAAGCAGTGTCCTTAACTGGGGAGACACTGCTGGAGTAACTTCTTTTTATCTATCTTCTTTTGCCTCTGATTCTGCATGAGCTGTAGCTGTCTTTCATATTTTCCTGTTATCTGTTTGTATTTTTTTTTTCCAAATGTGAGAAAATATATGTACAAAATATAAAGATATTCTTTCCTCTTCCTTCCTTCCTTCCTTCCTTCCTTCCTTCCTTCCTTCCTTCCTTCCTTCCTTCCTTCCTTCCTTCCTTCCTTCCTTCCTTCCTTCCTTCCTTTTCTTCCCCCCCAACCCTAAGAGCAACTCTATCCAGCTCTCAAGTCTGCATTACTATATAGAGTTTGTGATTACATGCCCATGGATGCCTGCTACCATCCAGTGCTTGTACTCTCAGGAACTCTGATAAAATAGAATAAAGAAAAAATATCCAATATGGTCTTAACCGTAGTGACCTTTAGAAGAGATCCTGTAAGATGGATCTTTGTATTTTTGTCTTATAGAAAGTTAAATGGAATGGAACCATCCAGTGGTTAATTGGAATTTGAGTGGAGTTTAGGAGTAACCTAAAAATAAGTCATACATAGGACAGGGCTAAGGATTATGCTTACTCTCTCTTTTGGTTAAAGGTGTACTTATATTCTTTACATGTTCACTCACATACACAAACAAATCAATAAAGTCATTGGAGACATGAAATCTGTTCAGGTGTTCTGGACTTTTGGAAGTGATGGAACCATGCAACAGTCTATCACTTCTTAACCTTGTTAAGGTGTAAATAAAGAGGCAGTACTAAAGAAAAAAAAAGAAATCGTAACCATGTGTTGTTCATGTACAGATAGTCCTTAGAGAATGAACAAACAAACAAACAAAAAATTTTTTTTTCCTAACCTAGATTCATTGCTCACTCCTGTAACTCAGTTAAGCCCGTTTTTTTGTTTGTTTTGTTTTTTAAGCCTCTTTTTTTTTCTTTTTTTCTTTTTTTCTTTTTTTTTTCTTTTTTTCTTTTCTTTTTTTTTTTTTTTTAAAGCTTCTCTGATGATTTTTGGACTTCACAATACTATGAAGGCTATGTAAGCAAGGACAGTTGTTTATAACTTCTTTACACGGCTGGCTTCTCTATATTTTTAACATAAAATATAGCACATTGCTTATATTCCGTGCACAAAAAGGTAAGTCCAGTATTTCCATAACAAGGAATAGTATATATGAGGAAAATTTGTTCTGAAAATTTTTGGAAGTAATGGCTTGATATAATTAATAAAGCTGATGTAATTTACCAGCTGAATAGACTTTTTCTCTTGTGCCTTACTGAAACCAATGATCGTTAGATGATCTTTGTCTAATATTGAGCATGTCATTAGAAACAAAAGATTTTATTATCACTGGAAAATCACCTGCCATGTGGCTAGACTTAATATACTATAAAATTATGATTTGAATAGAAACTTAATGTTTGAAAATGGAAAATGACCTCATGGAAGAGAATGTCTCTGTGCTGCAAATGCTAGTGGCTGTTAAAATACTGTGTAAACTTATATTTATGGAAGATTACCACTCATCTTCGACAAGCAGAGAACAATAGTCTTTTCTACAAGTATCGGTATCTTTTTTCATTACTTGGTTATAAAAGGTTGGAGGAATGCAGTTAAGTGGACAATCAACTAACATCCACATTTTTAAGGAAAGTGAAATAAACAGCATGCTGCAGAAGAAAGTTAGTGTCTGTTAACTAAGATTGAATGGTATTTCCGCTGTAAATTTAAAAATACATCCTGAAAAAAAATCCATGAAAAAATATTCAAGAGAAACAAATATTTAGAACATTACCATCCCGCCTAATTACAATTTCATTTCAAAATTGAATATGGGATTAGTTTTTACATTGTTAGTCTTTGCATTTTGGTTAATTAAGCAGATCTAAGTCAGTCACTGGACAAAAAGACTCAATAGGATTAAATTTTACAGCTGCTTTGGGGTAAAAGAGAGAACAAAACCACATTTCCTTCTTTTCAGGTCCTATCTACAATTTAGTAGTATTAGCAAGCAAAATCTATTTGGGGACGATCACAAACAATCAGAAAATTGGATTTTGTTTCAAACTGCATTCCATAGTGTAAGATTTCTCATGTAGTTACAGAATTGCCTTGTAATAGGCCAGACCTACTCCCCCCCCCAAAAAAAAAAAAAAAAAAAAAAAAAAAGACTGTTAAGACTTTTTTGAACAATTCTATAGTAGACGACAAAACTGGAGAGGCTATGGTGTTCTCCAAAATTGACAAATCTATATGGACAAACTTGAAAAAAGATGAGTTGACAGCCAGTGATAGTCAGAAAGTTAAAATGACCCCAAAAAGTGTTCTACAAATCTACTACCCTCACATTCTTCAAAAGCTGAGTAAGATAAATTAGGTAGTGTTATAAACTTTGCTTCTCATTACTATTATTTGCAGCATGAGCTGTATGTCTACAGTAGTTCTCACATAATGAGTTCTTAAAAATAGATCTCAACAAAGGCATTTCCTGATATAGCATTATGGTTTGCAAATTCTTCTCTGCTTACAAGACAACAGGAAGAAGTGGAGTACAATCCTGAAGATCTTGCTGTTTTCTTTCATTCATTCATGCAGACCAGAAGGGGAAGAAATACCATAGGAGGATAAACAGTAATACGTACAGCTTCTAAAAATACTTATTTTGCAAAGACATCAGTGATGGCAATTTATGAGAACAGTTGTATATACAAAGCAAAACAAGCAAACAAACAAAAAACCTCAACCAACAGCTAACCAAAAACCAAAACCAACAACCACCACAACAAAAGACAGTGTGTTGAATTACAACAAAGTTAAGGGAACATGATTTTGATTTCTGTAATACCTAGATTAATACAGAACAGATCTTTAGGTACCTAGACATGGACTGAAGCCTACACTAAAGCATTCATATGAATTATTTCTTTTTTCTATTCTCTTAATATAATAAGAAATATATAAATAATTTGCTTACAGAGTCAGACCAAAACCTCTCTTTGAAACACTGGTACATATTTCAAACTCAATTGCACACAGAACATGATTTCCTTTGATATTTATTGAAGCTGAATGCAGAAACCATAAAATATTAAAAATTTACATTTAGAGACCATATTATATACATATTTATTTATTTATTTATTTTACTTTGGGAAAGAAAACCTGTATGAAGAATTGTACCTTTATACAGAATTTTACTCTGAAAGTCCAAAAAAACCCGAACTATTCCACATGACTCAATCCATTAGCCTCATATTAAACCACAAATAGTGAATCAAGTGTAGTTAGTAAAAGTGTCTAAAAACAGTAATCTGAGTTTTACTCATAGGTTAAATTCCGTGCAACAATTTAACAAAAGAATTGCTGCTAAGTAAACAAACTTGTGTAAGTCAAAATTCATTATAATTTACAGTATACAGGTTTAAAGACAATTTTCTATTTCTATTTATGTGCACTCTGTAGATGAAAACCTGGCTGTGGCTCATACAGGATAACCTATTTTTCATCTAGCTACTCTAAATTTCATTACTATAATGCTGATAACAGGTACTGAACAGTCCTAAATCAGGTATTAAAATATAAATTTCTAAGTCTGAGATATTAATCTTGGGATTTTGTATTATCTAGTGAGAAATAAGAACCTCCTGAAGTGATTTCAACCAAATTTTTTATTTTATAGTGAGATAAATCAGTTACTGAGGACACCTGTTTCTTTCTGATGGCTGTAAAAAGATAAATCAGATTTTAACCTAATAAACTCAGGTTTAGATTTCCAATTTTTATATAGTTAGGGATAGTTTAGTAAAACTCAATCTCATCCAACACCTTTGGCAGAAAGGGGAGAAGTAAGGGAAGGAATAAAACAGAGGACATAGCTCTCACTGTGACTGTGGTCATACTGCTAGGATGATTATTAATACTACTTGAATATGACTGTGGAAGCTATAATCACAATTCCTGACTATAATGTTGTTAAGCCCTGCTTTACATAATTAATGGTCAGTGAGAGAAATAAGTTCATGAGGGTCTGGAATATAGTTTCATAGATGCATATTAAACTGCTTGGGATTTTCTAGTCTGAAACATTGGAACTTATATGTCATAATTCATCTTTCAAAGGACAGGAAGTAAAAAGGTGACACAGAATTTCAGGAACTAAGACATTTGGAATAAGTGCTTATACAACATATAAAAAGAAGAATTCTGTGACATTTTTCTCCAAATGTGAGCAATATGGACTCATAACCAAACCTACAGATGGGCACAAGATTAAAAAGCTCTCAAATTCAAGGGAGATCTTACAAACACTGTCATATTCCTAAAAATCAAAGCTTAACTAGTATAAATGTGTTAGATTTTTATCCAACAGATAAAATACAGTAGATGAATTTAATAAATATATACAATAAAATTGCAAACATATGTAAATAAATGTATTTCAATTGCACTTCTACAGAAGCACACTGATTTGTTGTTGGTGAGATTTCATACCATTACCTGAAAGTCTTTATTAATATATTTGACTAGAAAACAGCCTAGTAGTCTCTCTTGTTCACCCTGGGCCAATACCCTGATAATAGAACTTCATGTAAACATAACCACTGTAAGACCTAAAATGACAGCTATGTTAATAACAACATGACAGTAGTTTTCAGGCAATGCATGGTATGAAATGTTAATGAATTATTTTATATAGATAGCACTAACTATTCTACTGAACTACTTTGAATATGTTATTACTAAAACTTTTATTATTATTATTATTATTTCTTGTATCTAATTCTAATATTTTGTGTTTCAACCAGAAATAAACAGTATTTCTCTACTTCTCTTATTTTTCTGTTCAAGTACCTTCAATTTAATTGAATACAAAGTATGGAAGCACTTACAGAAGTTACTAGAGGGATGGCTGATATCTAAAATTTTCCTATAAATTTAGAGCCAGAGTCAGATGTATATTTTGCAATGCCCTCACATTGGACCAGGCATATATATTCTAAAGTAGTATTAAAAGCAAAGCTTCAGTGTGCCATGGCTGTTATAATGCCAAGAAAAAATGGGGGTATCATTTATTAGGATTCATTGTTCTTTGCAAAGCTGGCAATAATTTCAGAAATTATTGGTCCTTTTTCACAATAAGCTGTGATGATTTAGGAACAACTCCTGAAACTGTAATACCTGTAAAAGAATTGCCAGGAGGCACTAAGCCAAAGGAGTAACAATATATCTTACCCATTAGCATTTATTATTTAATGATGTATTAGTTTTATGGTTACAATATGCACTTGTAGGTGATATACACTAGTTTAAGAAGATAAAAAAGATGACAATCTAATGGTAAAATAAAAACAGGAAGCAGCGATTTTACAAGTCTTTGTTAATTATAAATGTGCACAGATAAAAACAAACAAAAACAAAACCCCAAAAAACATATTCTTCTATGAACATGGGAAAACTATAGAATTTACACTTGTAATTTCCAGGATTGTATGCTCATTTAATTAATAATCAAGTTATATGTGTAAAACTGCTAAAGTTAAACTTTAAATAAATAAATAAAGCAATTTCCATGTTATTTCATTTTACATATATGTTTATAATTAAGAGAATGACTGCACGCTAATGAGAGAAGACCAGAAGACTCTTGTAAACACTGCAATTGTTGCAGTATTTTGTGAAACTAAATGATTTTAACATAGTATTAATCATACATGGTGTTAGAGACATATTATAAAGCAAACTTTAAAGAAACAAAAGTTTTTTATTATTCTGTTTTCCACACCTATGTTTCTTTTATTTTGTTGAGAAATCATTCACTGAGTGAAATAATGCATATTTATTTTAATGATATCTGAAAAATATATATATATATATTAAAAAAAAAAAAGTCTTTGTGGCATATAATTACATAAAGATCTGTAAGGCCCTTGTTATTTTTGTATCTGACCTAACATGGAATCCAAATAAGTTGGCTCTCCTTATGTTCAAAGTGTGGTGAAATAAATGCCTAATAATGATTATGATGAATATCCCAATGCAAATATATATATATATGTATATGTATTTTCCCATCAACATTATTGCCAAGGGTTTTTAAATATTTAAAATCACAACAAAATATCAAGAGTAACCTATGTTTTAAACTTTGCAGTGGGAAATACTGCACAGAAATAGTTTAAAAGCAACCTGTTAGATGTATTTTTCTTCTATGCATTTGTCTCTTTATAGACTTTTCTCCATCAGTCATCACCATAGCAGCATAATACCTCACAGTCATTAATATACTTATTCCCATAATAGATGTTCCAATAAATTTTTTCTTTGTCTTTCTTGTTGCTGTTGTTGTTATTGTTAGTAAGTCTAAATCACATGCAGGCTCTATTTAGCTTTTGAGGTTTGAGAACTTAATTCCCAGTTTAGATCTACAATTAGGTTATATCAAAAATCCATATCAGAATGAGAACCTCCTTGTTTTCATGTCTTTTTCTTGTGACACACATAGCCAGCCTGTATAGAAATATATGACTTTAACTGTTAAAGAGGCTTAAAAGACTATAAGCAAAATTTGAAATGTCATTGTGAGGAGAATTTGTGTCTCTGAGCTATTGACTGGAACAATATCAAAGCATGAGCTCAAATACCAATCTATTATTGATACACTATTCTGTGTATCTGTTGTGGTTTAGCCCGGCTGGCAGCCAAACACCACACAGCCGTTCGCTCACCCTCCCCCCTCCCTCTCCGGGATGGGGGAGAGAAACGGGAAAGTGAAGCCTGTGAGTTGAGATAAAGACAGTTTATTAAGACAGGAAAAATAATAACAATAATAATAATAATAATAGTATTAATAGTAATAATGTGTACGAAATAAGTGATGCACAATGCAATTGCTCACCACCCGTTGACCGATGCCCAGCCTATCCCCGAGCAGCCGGCCCCCCACCCCGGCTAGCCACCCCTATATATTGTTCAGCATGACGTCAGATGGTATGGAATACCCCTTTGGCCACTTTGGGTCAGCTGTCCTGGGTCTGTCCCCTCCCAGCTCCTGCTGCATCCCTAGCCTGCTCGCTAGCAGGACAGAGCGAGAAGCTGAAAAGTCCTTGGCTTGGTGTAAGCACTGCTCTACAACAATTAAAACATCAGCATGTTATCAGCGCTCTTCTCATTCTAATCCAAAACATAGCACCCTGCCAGCTACTAGGAGGAAAATTAACTCTGTCCTACCTGAAACCAGGACAGTATCTGTTAGTACTATTACTTACCACTGCTGTTTGGCACCTAGACAATCCCCTGTTTTGGGTACACTATATGCCAGTGAACTGTTTTAAGCTCTGACAGGATATTTGGTTGCAAGCAATTTATGGGGCAAGAGAGCTGAGCTGTGTAAATGCAAGTCATGCTGTGCTCCTAGGCCTCTGGGACTGCTGATTTCTTGTACTTAGTAATGTAGGCATAATCCTCAAAGCCTAGTCTACAGTATCTCATGCTTGTTGGTACTCATAGCATTGATGGATTGAGAAGATAATGGGCTGTATCCAGAGATTCCTTACAATGTTTAACAAAGCAATAATTATATACCTAATCAGAAGGAAATTTATAATCCCAAATAAAATTCTTAGGACTAGGTTCACCTCACTCTTTTCATGAACCAACTTGTATGGCTTAAAGACAGAAATCAGGGTAGGAGAATCATGCAACTGATAAGAATACATATACAAATGTGTACAAGCACACTTAGTCTATGACAAGTGTATGGTAACACATTCAAACGATTTTTGCATCATGCTAATAAGCTTACAGTGTAACACCAAATCTTGGTGGGGATGTGAACAGGGGTGCTGGGTGGGCAGAGGTGCCATGCTGGTGCTCGAGTCACCTGTGAGTGTGCATGTGCTGGTGGGCCTGGAGGTGTGTGTGTGTGTGCCTGCACCAGGGAGCTGCTGTCTGTGCCAGCCTGAGGGGAGGAGGGGACTGGGCTGTCTGTGCTGGTGTGGTGTATGAGCCCTGCGTGTGGGTGCTGCTGAAGGCAGCCCCTAGTCTGTGGCAGTCTCTGTGACTACTCATGTCAGTGTTCTTCCTGCGTATCTCTGGGATATGTGCTCAGCTTTACTACTGGTTGAACCTGCAAAGATTAAAGTGGCAGATGCGTCCCCCAGCCTGGGCGGAGACCAAGCTTCCCTGGGTACGGAGCTAGGCCCCAGCAGTAGAGCAGGAGCAGTCCTAGGCTGCAGCTGGAGAAGGTCACTACTTTTAACTTTCCTTAACAATTTCACCTGGCAATAAATTATTTTCCCCAAGTTGAATCTGTTTGCCAACAATGGTTAGTGACCCTGTCTTTATCTTGACCTATGAGCTTTTTTATCCTGTTTTCTACCCTGCGCTATTGAAGAGGAGGAGTGAGAAGGTGGCTGGGTGTAGCATATGGCAGTATATGGTTGTGAAGGAAGACCCTTGTAGTTAAGAACACGGAAGTAAAAAATAGGGCAGAAAGTGTCATGCATTCGAGCGCAGTAAACTGAAGTAAAAAATCTCAGTATTGAGTTCTTGTGTACTTTGTGTTGCGTATATGGCTAGGGTTACAGTCTGTTAGGAATGACTAATGTATGTAAAACTGCTGCTTTTTTTCCTTCCCTTTGCAGTATAAAGGATATTATCATAATTCCAAATAAGAGACGTTTTTCAAAAAAATTAAAAATTAAATCCATGTCATGTCACACTGATTTTTCAGACATCATAAAACATTATGATGTTCTGTGTTGATTTACATTTTTTAAAAACTGTTCATTTATTTTCTAAAATGAATCCAAAATAAAACACCATCCTTCTATACTCTAAAGATGTTTTTTTTTTTTTTTTTTTTTTACTGTGCACTGTCATCACACCAGAAACACACAGAAATATTACTTCTGTAGAGAAAGCATTAAACAGTTTTTCAGGACAGATAATAGTGGCATGTTTTTAATAGTTTAAAAACAATATTAAATGTGAATTTTAGAGGAAATGACTTTGCAAGTATCTAAACATTGAGTTCTACTCTTTGTATTTCTGCTGTTCCAGGTATGTTTTCCATGAGTTATATTATTACACTGATATACAAAGGAGCATGGATCTATCTAATCCTTCAGTTTTAAAAGAACTTTTTTTTTTTTTTTTTTTTTTTTTAATAAAAGAGACCTGAATACCTATCCCACAATTAATAGGCTAGTGGAGAGATAAAGAAATTCACTAAGAAAGGCATTAAAAACAATGCCAGGGCAGTAAAGCTATATACATACTAAAGATACCATTTATTTTAGATAATAGTTTCAAAAATGGTATCACAATAAAGGAAATTCTCATTACAGGGGAAAGTGAGGCAAATGATCTGGTCATTTGGCTATGATCAGAAGATATAGCAGAACAGAAAACGGAGTATAATTCTTATAAACTCCTTACTCTGAACTATCCACTAGACCAGGCTCTAAAGTGTTTCCATGAAGAGTGGACTTTACAGACTGTGAACAGACACAGAACTTTAAATGATGAAAAATGAAGGCAAGACTCATAAGCTGTAAGAGCACTCAAGACCCCTTGCATGCAGAAATGCTAGATGTCTCATTTACCTTCAGAAAGAACATGGTTTGTTGGTTGTTTTTGCAGAGGGAAGAGGGCTAAAGGAGGGCAAGAATAAAAACATAATCACAAAAGGTAAATATATTTCATAACAGTACTTCTTGCATTCCGTATGAAGATGAAAACTCATGCCATCCATAACTCCAGAACTCAGGCTTTCATATCTGTCTGATTCTTGGCTTTTCAGCTAAAAAAGAAGTCAGGGAAATATTTTGTTTGGATTCAAAACCTGAAGTTTTTAATTTCATATATGAAATTGGGATTCACTTCAATCTTTTCTTTTCATCAGGGGCTAAGAAGGCAGCATGGCAGAGCTGCTGGTGTGTGATATTTCTGTTTTCAAGGCAGAGAAGATGCCTCTGAGCAACTGAATTTCATATCATACTTATTTTATCAATGTTGAATAGGTTCTACAATCTGTGGCTTGGCAGAAAATGAGCATGGGGGAATACCTGGACATAGAGCAGATGAATGTTCCTTATTTTATTTAGAATGTTTTATTCTCACCAACTTAACCTCATGAATTTAATGAATAGGACAGGTGCACGCATGACTTAACATTTTGAAGAGTGAGATTTTTCTGCTTTCTTCTGGGACTCAATTTTTATTTGATTTGGGCTTGCTTCATAATCATTAAGTCTGTTGCCAGCTGAGTATTTGGATGAAAGCAAATTTCTATACCTTTGCTAATGTTCTAGAGAATATGTAAAAATGGTATCGCAAATTATTGCCAATTTACAGAGGAAAGCAAAGAAGGAAAATATGTTTTAAAACACTACTTTACTGCTGCATAAATCATGAAAACAATTATTAAAGCTACAGCATTTTTTCCTTATTACTTGTAGAGCATATTGCAGAAAATAACCAGTAAAATGTTTAAATGAAAATGAAAACAGCAGTAATACTACTGATGCTCTATTTAAAAAATAAAATAAAATAATAATAGTAAAAAAAATCAAAACAAAAATCCAACCCGTGAATTTGCCCATAAACAAAAACAATTTTGCACACAGAATTGTTTTCACTGTTGTACAAAATTTAATTTTTTTTACTAGTGGTTGTGTATTTATGAAAAGGCAATATATCGTTCAAGAATAAACTGAAGCAAGCTTTGGCAATACCTCAAGTTTGTGTGCTATTATTAATCTCCTGGATAAATGTTGCTCATTTTAATACTAGGAATTATTTTTTTGCATTCTGTGCCACCTATAGAGAAGAGGTAGACTTTATACAAAATCCTCGCACAGATAAATGAATATGCATCTCTAACTTTATCATTGGGAAAGATTCCTGGTAGCAGTCCTTCTCGCTAAGGGAACATTTAGTTTTCTGTCTTAAGAGCATTATTACACTTTGTTCCTTCTAGTTCAGGGCACTTTTGTGTCATATCCTTCATGAAAGCTAAGAATGCAAAACAGTTACAAATACTTGTGAAGCCAATAGGAAGCATTATTTCTTTTCCTTGCAAGTGGCACATACTAATATATTCACCAATTATAGTTCATAACAAAGAGAAAATTACACTTCTGTATCTTGAGACCGTAGCTGTTTTATTATTGCTGCTGTTCATTTAGGATGGTCTAAACCAGTTTTTACTCTAATGAATTCCACAGGCCAAGTTTTCAACAACTTTAAGCCTGCTGGGCATATGGTGGCACTGCATTTCTTTATACAAATACTATCTTCAATTTTCTGTAGCTACCTGGGGCAGTATTTGTGTGGAAATAACACTGAAAGTGGAATGTCTTCCAGACAAAAAAGGTCATTTGAAAGTTGATGATTTTACAGCTTGTGAGTTCTGCATCTCTTCTCAAGTGCAAACTTTTCAGGAATATAATTGTCATTATGACAGTATTTGAGGACTTTTCATGCATAGGATTTTCCAGTACTTACGTATTTTAATTGTGCCTTCATTTTATTCAATTTACTTTTTTTTAGCATAAATGAAAAAAAAACAAAACACGTCAGCCACCTTGTTAGGAGAATATATTCATCTTCTTTATGTTGTTTTTATGAACAGCTTATTAAAATGAATAAAATATATTAAAAATATATATATACAATATATACATATAATATATAAATATATTTAAAATATATTTTTTATATAAAAATAAAAAACATTTCATTTTTAAGTGGAATTTGCCCTTTATTTTACTAAATATAATGATCAATTTGATTATGGTAAATTTCAGAAGTGCTGTTTTCCACTTCAAGAAAATTCTGCTATCATATCTTCATTTGAATATATATTGAGAGAGACTTGCTATTTTTATTGCCAAGTAGTTCAACAATTAAAATAAACTGATTCAAAAAGAAACTGCACAACCTTTTAAAATAGATTTTTGGAAAAAATGCCAGACTTTTGTTAAGTGCATTGTTGACTGTAATGGCATAAATAATTTTAAAGGTCTGCTTACGTAGTTATATATTAGCCATCTACCTCTACAGACCAAAAATGAAGACATTGGGAAAGTTAAATACAACAACAAACTCAGCATTCTGTTAATGACAAAAACTTTGCATCTTAACCTTCAACCTGTTCACAGAATCACAGAACCAGAGAATCGCCGAGGTTGGAAGGGACCTCTGAAGATCATCTAGTCCAACCCTCCTGCCGAGCAGGAGCACCTAGAGCACGTTGCACAGGATGGCATCCAGGTAAGTTTTGAATATCTTGAGAGAAGGAGACTCCACAACCAACTTGACTGAACCAGGATTTTAAGCTCTGGAATAACACTGCCAATTTATGACTGAGGCTCTGCTACTCAGTGGCTGCATTTACCTACTCCAGACAGATTTGTTTCTTAACCTTCGACTTCATATTCTACCCATACTTCATTCTGAACAACAGCTTGCAGTTTTGTTTTCAGAATATTTACAGATGCCAGGGCAAAAATCATATGAGATGTTGTCTACAAATAAGTCAGTGCTAAACAACTGTGACTGGTATCAGGCTACTTCTTTATTCGTGTCAGTATGTAAGCCCTTACATAGCAGGTGGACTACAGATAGAGAGTACTTGCTGGTTCAAGAAATGGATTCAAGATTTAAGTTGAATTATCCATTCTGTGTAGACATTCAATGCAGATAATTCCTGGCTCTCTTTATAGCTCTGTTTTTTTATGCCAGAAAATACTGAAAATAATCATTTGCTGAAATCTTACAAAGCTCTTTCAAACATTGGCCAAATGAGTATTCCAGCAGAAACGGATTACTTAAGAAGCAAAATGCTAAGTCTTCTGGATAAAAATGTTTTTATCACAGATGTTTGGGCTTAAGCATGAAGGTGGTTGTTAGGGAAAGGTTATTGCAAATAAATTTGGTATAGTTAATGATATAAATATTGTAAACATATATTAGCAGCTTTAGTTTTACAGATTAGGCTCTGTCGGTATGTTACTCTGGAATGCAAATTATAACTTGAAAACGTATAACAGTGTTTTGATCTTCTTTAGATTGAATTCCTAGCCTGAATTTCATATTTCCTACTTAGGTTACAAAACCCCCAGTGGAGAAAAAAAAAAAAAGAAAAAAGTACAACAAAACAAAACTGCTTTAATTTTCCCATCCAGCAATGGCTTTTATGCCTTAGGATAGGATAAAGGATGTGTAACTCGCTGTTAGATTGCTAGAAGATTAAAAGAAAGCGCTCTACTGAGAACCTGTATAATGATGACTCGAAGGACACTCAAGGAATTTGTTCCACATGTATGCATCAGGGTTTGTTAATTTTGCTGTCACCCACAGGGACTATTCTCTTTCAGTTACTATTTAAAAAAAAATCACAGACAAGTAGTCTGACTCTCATTTCTCATATTGTGGAGTACGTTAATAGCAAGTCTCCTGATGTTAATAGAATTACAGTAATGAGAAGAAGAAATCTGGTGCAGATTTGGGGTTTGGAATATAAAAATGGTATTTTTATTTGTTTTTGTTTGTTTTTCCCTTCAGGGAGTTCCATGCAACTCAGAAATTCCAATACTTTGTATGTGGAATCAAGCGTCAAAGGAGATGCACAACATCATAGGAATAACAGTGTTGTAACTGAATAAAGTTTTCTGCTATGTCATCCATGACACGATTTTTTTAGAAGATTCTCAAGACCATTTTTGAAACTAGAAATAGATTTAGGTGAGCTTTTTTGTTTAGATCTGTTTCCAGTGGGCTGCAATATTTATTTATTTATGTTTGCCTGAATGTAAGAGTATAAATTGAAAGAGAACTCTGAGGTTTAACAGACATGCTGGAGAGCCAAAGGGAATGAGTTCACTTTATCACCACTGTGTGAAGGGTAAAATGCATAGCAAGGAAGAGATAGAGGTCATAGGGGATTTTGGAGAAAGTGATCCTTCACAGAAATTTCTAGCTTTATGGGGAAAAAAAATATCTGTATATTTTATTTTATTTTATTTTATTTAGATCTATTTTCTCTCCTTTTGTTCAAATGCTGTTAAAAATTCAATTTCATTTAAGACATAATGAAAGGGTTGTCATTGGCTAATTCATATGTCTAAGTGGTTTTCCCAGAGTGGTTTCTGTGTGAGACTCTATGAAGCAAATTAACTCTAGACTTTCCTCAAGGTGCCACCATCTTTGCTACTGGGCTCAGCTGTGCCCTGCAGTGGGGCCATTGGAGCTGGCTGGAACAGCTGTGCCTAACATGGGACAGCCCCAGCTTCTCCTCATCGAGGCTGTCCCTACAGCCCCCACCACCAACTCCTTGCTGTGTAAACCCAATACAAGCAAGAAGTCAACATTTTTTTCAAAAGGAAACTAAGCAAGAACAAAAAATTACAGAAGAATCAGAAAACAGTTTACTACCAATACCATAAGGAATATAAAAATAGAACCATTCATGTATATCAGTACCAGCAGACAGTGAGCTGGATCAAAAACTGTCAGAATAGCTGGGCCCAGAGCACAGTGGTCAGTGGTTCAGTGGTTCAAAGTCTAGCTGTAGGCCAGTAACAAGCAGAGTATCCTGGGGTCAGTACTGGGGCCGGTCTTATTTAACGCCTTCATGGGTGATCTGGATGATGGGAAGGGTGCACCCCCAGTATATTCATGGATAGCATGAAACTGGGGGAAGTGGCTGACTCACCAGACAGTCATGCTGCCATTCGGAGGGACCTAGACAGGCTGGATAGGTGGGCTGATAGGAACCTCATGAAGTTCAAAAAGGGGAATAGGGGAAGTGCAAAGTCCTGCACCTGGGAAGGAACAACCAGCACATGCTGGGAGCTGCCCAGCTGGAAAGCAGCTCTGCAGAAAAGGACCTAGGAGTCCCAGTAGACACTAAGTTGTAAACTTGCCACCAAGAAGGCTAATGGTATTCTTGGCTGCATTAAACAAGGTATTGACAGCGGGTTGAAAAAGGTGATCCTTTTCCTCTACTCAGCATTGGTGAGCTCTGCAGAAAGGGACCTGGGAGTCCTGGTGAACAGCAGGCTGACCAGGAGTCAGAATTGAGCCCTTGTGGCCGAGAAGGCTAACGGTATCCTGGGGTGTATTTGGAAGAGTGTTGCCAGCAGGTGGAGGGAGGTGATCCTCCCCCTCTACTCAGCATTGGTGAGGCTGCACCTGGAGTACTGTGTCCAGTTCTGGGCTCAGAGTACAAGACAGACATACTGAAAGAAGTCCAGTGGAGGGCCACAGAGATGATGAAGGGGCTGGAACACCTCTTATGAGGAGAGGCTGAAAAAGTTGGGACTCTTCAGTCTGGAGAAGAGAAGGTTCAGGGAGAATCTTATCAATATATAATACTATATATGATTATATATATTTTAGTAGAAATATCTGAAGGGAAGATGCAATTATAGTTTTCTCAGAATCATACTGATTCCAAATCCACCTGGAAATTCTCCTGACAGGCTTTTGATCCCACAAAGGAAGTTAATGAACGTTTTTGAATGGCCCTTTTCTAGTTTTCATTGGTGTTAACTGTGATTATTTCTTTGTCTGGACAAAAAACTTAGTGTTACAAAGGGCAGTTCTTTGACACTCTTTCCTTAAAGTGTGGATGAAAAAGAAAAAATGGAAATAGTACTTCCAAAGTGATGATGATGTGCACACACACACACCATAAATAAATAAATAAATAAAAGGTATCTTAATTTCAGGACATCTCTATGATAATAGTGATATTTTTTATTGCAGGAGGTTATGTTTGAAAGGTTGGAAGGTAAAAAACAAACAAACAAAACAACAACAACAACAACAAAACATAAAATGCTGATGTTGATGTTGTCATCCTTGCTTCTGGAGATGCTCTTATCATTTCTGCTACCCATCTCACGGCACAATTTCCTGAGCATGCGGCAGAGCACAAAGAACAAGACAAGCTCTCCGGACAAGGCACAGAACTGCCAGTGCTGCAACACAGATAAGAGCAGGGCTCCTGCATGCTCCCAGCTGTGCTCTTGGTCCCTCTGCTCCATTTTCAACAGGATTTCAATCATGCGCTCTTGCAGCTCCTCTGCATGCTGCCGCATGCGCTCGTGCATGGCTGTATCTAATTCGTCGCTGATGTTCTGTGGGCTACGGATTAAACCCAGCAATGTGAAGGTGAAGAAAATTGCCAAAACCATGGTCTGAAAGAGTTGAGAGAGAAGGGGGTCAGTGGGGTTGTGTGGGAGCTGGCAGGCGGCTGAGAGAGCTTGGGCAGAAGCCCAAGCAGGCCCCTGAGGTTGGGTAGAGGAGAGGGGGTGAGGGAGGTGGAAGTCAGCAGGGACTGCAGTCAGAGCTGGCTGCGACAGCCACAAGCCCTGCCCGGAGTGGCTGGGCTCTTGCTGCAGGCTTAGCAACCCCTTGGGGGGTCGGTGTTTGCACCCCGGCCATGTTCCAGCCCAGCCTTCCCCCTGCTGCTGCAGTCACCAATGGCTCAGGGCAGACTGCAGCAGCACTGCCTGCTGCTGGCCCTAGAAACAGCCCCCACATTGTGAATCGTCCTCTGTGGTGACACCTGCACCCCGTCCCACCACAGGCCCCCTGGCCCTGCCCTCAGTCCCCACACAGGCCCTGGCGTCGCCCGAGTGCAGAGGCATGTGGCCAGATGGAGCTCATCAGGCTCCCTTTGCATAGCCTTTTGGGAGCCCCCAGGGCCGTCTGCAGAAAGAAATTTGGGTGATGTAGCCCATGGACTCTGTGCTACTCGTGTGCTACCCGGTGAGATAGGTCAGTTCCCTGGTGCTGGCCTTGGTGTCTGTTGGCGTGAGTATGCTCTCAGTGCCTCCGTGGCAGTGGAGGCTGGGTGCTGGTGGCCATGCTGGTGGTAGAATGAGGTCTCTCCCTGGCCAGATCTGTGTGCCTGCTGTGCTGGTATGAGAAGTTTAACAAGAGCAAGTGCCAGGTCCTGCATGTGGGACGGAGCAACCCTGGCTATACGTACAGAGTGGGCGACGAAATGCTGGAGAGCAGCCATGCAGAGAGGGATCTGGGGGTTGTGGTTGATAGCAAACTGAATATGAGCCAGCAGTGTGCCCTGGCAGCCAGGAGGGCCAACCGTATCCTGGGGTGCATCAAGCACGGCATTGCTAGTCGGTCAAGGGAAGGGATTGTCCCCCTCTACTCTGTGCTGGTGCGGCCTCACCTTGAGTACTGTGTGCAGTTCTGGGCACCACAGTACAAAAAGGATGTGAAACTGTTGGAGAGTGTCCAGAAGAGGTCTACGAAGATGGTGAAGGGCCTAGAGGGGTAGACATACGAGGAGCGGCTGAAGTCACTTAGTCTGTTCAGCCTGGAAAAGAGGAGGCTGAGGGGAGTCCTCATCATGGTCTACAGCGGTCTACTGCTACTACATGGTCTACTGCTCCCCCCTCACGAGGGGAAGCAGAGGGTCAGATGCCGATTTCTTCTCTTTAGTGACCAGTGATAGCACCTGAGAGAATGGAGTCAAGCTGTGACAGTGGAGGTTCAGGCTGGATATTAGGAAAAGGTTCTTTACTGAGAGTGGTCTCACACTGGAACAGGCTCCCGAGGGATGTTGTCATGGCACGAAGCCTGTCAGAGTTCTTAAGCGTTTGGACTGTGCTCTCAGTCACATGGTCTGAATTTTTGGGTGGTCCTTTGTGGAGCCAGGAGTTGGACTCTATGATCCTTGTGGTTCCCTTCGAGCTCGGGATATTCTATGGTTCTATGGTTCCATGATAGCAGGAGGAAATAACTTTTTGTATTTGTGTCTTATTTATGTATGGTATTTCAGGACTGAGATGTTGCAGTCAGAAAACATGTTTATTCTTCACTGCCATTCTATTGATAGTCCTCTGTGAGTTTTTTTCATTTTCTACTATAAAGTCCTGCTGATAAATCAATGAAGTTCTGCTTCTGCAGGCCAATATACACTGCAATGTTGTAATTAGTTTTATATAGAAATGCTCATGCTTTATTTTAATATAAAGACAACTATGTTTCACCTATTATTCTTGCTAGGTATTTATTTTTATTTATTTATTTATTAAAAACTTCCATTAATGGTGCTTCTACAGCCCCCCCCCCCCCCCCCCCCCAATCTATTAAAATTGTTAAATTGCTATTTGAACAGAAAGACTTTTTTCATGGATTTTTTTTGTCTTTTCCAAAATTAGTTGTCTGCTTATATGCATTCAACTCTTTTTTTTTTTTTTTTTTTTTTTTTTTTAGGATATGGTGGATAGATGTCAGTGTTGGCCGGCCTGAAATGGGCACCAGCATCCTGGTACTCGAGTGTACTAGCACCTTGTCATCTGGTCCTTCTGCCTGTGGGTACACATATAGTCAGACAAACAAGTCTCATTAATTACCCTGTGTTTTAGGCTGTGGAGATCAAGAGCAAGGCTGCCCAGTGGGTACCCCTGGACAGCACCTATCACATTATCCCTTTCTCATTTCTTGACCTTCCTTGTTGTCCTCTTATCTCCTGTTTTCCTCTGTCTCCTCTCAAATATGCAACCCTCCCTGAATTACTTTTCCCCTTTAGTCACAATTTTGCTATATCTGTACCCAAAACTGGTATTCCTAATGCCATTACAAAAGTAATTTCTGAAATATATGACGTTACTGATACAGTTACTGAGCTGCTGTCAGTTTTGGAAAATTGTTTTCCTGTAAAGGTCCCCAACACCCCATGCCAGCAATCTGTAATGTTTGGCCAGTTCTCATAATTGCCCCTCAGCCACCTGTGAAATCTGACTGTCCTTCATGGTGTGATCATTAACATTTGCCAGCTGCTTGCACTGTTATCTATCACATCCAAAATTTTTCATGTCACAACCAGTAGACTTCCACATCCTGTCCAATTAGCTTAACATCAGTCCAGGGCCTTGCTAGTGACCTAGCTATTTGCCTGTAGCTCTAACTTTTTTTTTTTTTTTTTTTTTTTTTTTTTTGGGGGGGGGAGTTCATAACATTAATATTTCTCCAGGAAGAATACAAAGCTTACATGTTTCCTGACCGAAGTCTTTATAGCTTCATCACAGCATAAAGCATTGCTGAATGACAGTTTATTAAAAGATGTATTTTTTGCCTTTATAAGTTTAACAATGTTAAAATATACCCAGTAGTCAACTTGTTTGCCACCAAAAATACCTTGCTATGGTTCATTAACTACAGCACAAAAAGTATGTGCAAATTTCTTCAGCCACACTGTTTGGAATTTGTGGAAAATTGCTACACTATCACATTGTTGATGATAAATGTGATACTCCCACAATGACAGATTCTTTCTCAGGAAGCAAAACCAGAGATGTTATGTAGTGTGTGCAGCAAAATTGTTTTTGTCAATTAGTTAGCCCATGCAGTAAATAAAACCAAAACCTCAGGCTGTGAAATTCACTTTACAGTTAAGTTCACAGTTAAGCATTGCTAAAATACTTACGCTTTACTAAAATACTTAACGCTTTACTGTAAGTATTCTCTAACTACACTATTCTTCCAACAGTTTGTTCTAAAATGCTACATATGAAATATATCTATTTACTCACCAAATAGAAGATACATGCAGAATATATAAACTAATTTATTAAAGCATTGTTAAATATCTACTATTTTGATTATGTGATTTTTTAAAAATAAAATAAATGGAGTATCCTGCCTGTAAAAGCAAAACTACATAATTTTAAATTGAAGTCCCTTAGAGTGCTTTCTTCACATGTACATCTTCAGCAGTAACTAAACAGAACTTTGCCTAATACTTCTTTTGTTTTAGTGGTGGTTAAAAAGTAAGTAGAAAGAAAAAGGTCCCACTAGGAGAACTGCCTTGTACAGCTGAATCTTGAGCAAAGATATATAAATGGATATCCAGGAAAGGCAGGTCATCTGCATTCCAGATATACAAGAGGCTGAGAAAATACCAACAGTTCTGAAGAAATCTGAAAGAACCAAGCATCAAAATATTACCATTATTAGATCAGTGGACCACCAGACATCTATATCCTAATCTGTGGGAAACTTGCAATTAGAGACACAGAATGGTTCAATGATCTAAACTAAACACACTTCAATAGCTAATCCCCAAAGTCTTGAATTCCGGTCCAGTTATGCTAACATCTAATTCATATTATATATAAGTATGATAAAATCATTATAGTTCACTTAAAGCCACTATTAGTTTATGCTTTTACTGCATAGAGGTCGTAAGAACAGTGGTTTCAGTGGGGGTGGGGGTCAGGGGTAGGGGACAGTAACTATACAGTGAGTTGTCAGCATCCAGAGTTTTTCACTAGAAAAATATGGTGATATAGCTTACAGTTTTGTCTTCCATTTCAATAATCTGCTGAAATGATAAGAAGTCCCATTGATTGTAATAGGTTGTGGATCATGTCCAAGGCATACTTGCATGTGTATCTATGTGTCATCAAGTCTATTAACACTAAAAGGTTTCAATAATTTTTGTTTAAGTTAACTTCACAGATATTTTCTACAAACAAAATAGCTTTTCAAAGCAGAAGCATTTTGGCTTAGCTGCAGAAACATGGAGTATTACAAAAGGTATACTTATTCAGGAAGGAGATGGGAGGTTCTAATTTCATCTTAGTATCTACTGTAATTCCTTCTTATTCATTCATGATAGAAGATAATAACTTTTTTTTTTTTTTTTCCCAAGATGAAACTGCTCTAAGGAGCTGACTGCAAACATTCATTTCTGCCCATTAACATCACAATTTAGTAAGTGGTAAGACTTTATTTGTCATGTAGATGGCCTTATTTAAATAAAGCCTTCTTTTAGAAAATCATCATCAACACCAAAACCCCAACCAACGTGCCCAAAAGCTTGCCTCTTCTCAACATATTCAAATTTTTTTTCCTCTCTTCCTTTCCTTTTTGAAATGTATAATTTCCATAAATAATATACATCAAATCAATGAATCTTGAAATGTCTCAGGACTTTTGTTCTCTTTTCAGTATACCCTTCCCATACAAACCTAAGTTTTCAAAACATTTAGACCATTCATTCTTTGCAATATCCATTATGCAATTACTTATTTACAATTGTCTGGCATGATAGAGCTTCCTGATATTAATTGGATATCTTGAACAAGGCTCGGAGCCAGCTGGGCTTAAGCACCTTCAGCAACACCAGTGAAAAGTGAGAGCATTGGGAGGTTCCCTGCTGCAGGGAATAGATGACCCCCTCTGCTGTTCTAACCTTCTCCAAGGGAGGTTTGATGCTTGCTGGGATCTTAGATTTGCAGTGCTGTGGAGAGACTGCAAAGGCTTTTCCACGCCTCACACTCCCTTACTGCTGTTGCTTGTAGCCACTATTGATACAGCCAGGAGAGACTTTGGAGCTTATCAGGTGTGACTACATGGCTCTGGGAGTGATAATCAAAATAACGTAAACCCAGGTGTTTTTCTCATTGGTTTTGCCTCAAGGTTTCCTGTAGCCAGATATCAGCAACGAGGGATACTGGGATCCAGGAGCAGAATGAGTGTCTCAGCCCAGATGTTAGAGGGATCTACACTGTACTTGTTTGAGTATTTATATACATGTGTGTGTATATGCACAAGTATTTCCCAGTAGTAGACCTTCATCTTGCTCAGCCACAGAAGGGAGTAGAATGAGGCTGTTGTTCCTATGCTGTGCATCTTTTTTTTTTGTGGCTGTCTCTGTATATATGCATATATGTGCTGTATATGTGTGTTCTGTGTGAATGTGTCTGCTGGAAATACATGCTTAGACTTGCAAATGGTTGGATCTGGGGGCATGGGCCTTCAACACCCTCACTTCTCTCAAATTGTCAGATCTGGTCCAATATTTTTTTCCTAACATAACAATCACATCTCAATAATTCTCCTTCAGTTTGCAATTTTTATATTTATTTTCTGTTAACAGACTTTGTGACAGGTCTTTCACAGCATTTTGAGCTAAAGGTATGCATCTGTGCCATGTCTGAGGTGGGTCTTGGATCTGTCCAAACACCAGCAAAACCTGTTTTGCTGGGTCTGGTGTTTGGTGGGCAGGAGGCTTCCAACAGGGACTATAGAGAGTGCAGGCTACAATAAGCTCTGTTAACCTTCTGGTTGACTTTCTTTTTTCTGTCCAGTTATTGTCCCAGTACTTACATTTTAGAGTTGCTTTTACAGGTTATGCAAACCTAAGACATCACTGTATGTTCAAACTCATTTCTCTTTGTCTCTCTTTACAAAAGAAAAGTACTAATTTATTTGTTCAGAATCATGAACCCAGAATGTTATCCAAAGAGATGGGTAGACCTCTGAAAGGTAGTAGTCAGACAGGTCTACAGATAACAGAAAACATAGTGATAATTTGGGGTAATTTCTTCCTGCAAGCACAAGATTTCCTGCAGTTACATGCTGAATAAATGGTTAATCATCTGTATAACTTAAAAAAAAAAAATCAAGTCTATTCTATATCAATTATCATTCATGCTAAGTCATGCAAAAGAGAATATATTGTCCACAAGCCATAGTCTGTTTCACTTACACCTGCTGAATAGTCTCTCCAACTTGAGAATTCCTCCTAATTTTAACTTCTAACTCCTGTGAATAAGGGCATCATAATCTGCCTATAATAGCAAATCATTTATTACTTGATAGATATTATGATCAGATGTGTCATTTGATACTTGCCCTATCAAATAAGGATAAAAGCTGTCAGAAGTGTGCTAATATTTTATACATGCATCATTTAGTGTAGATGAAAATAATTGGATGGATAAAATCTTTTCTACGTATTTTTGTGCCATTCCTTTGTGACCGTTTGTCTCTGCATAGGCTTCAGGATAAGCGTGTTGGATTTCCATAGGTCTTCACTTACATTTTTAGAATAATCTGATGAAGACATACCAGGAATAAAAGACACAATGTGCGTGCTGAGACAGACTCTAAATAGCCTCCAGAATGAAAACTCCACAATCACGACAGGATAATTTTCTGTCTTCATTTATCAATTAGTCTATTTCTGCATATAATTCAAGGAAACAACATTGGTAGATAAAACCTTTTTTTGTCTGGTTCTTCTTATAGGTCTCTTTTTCCAACTGAAGTAAACAGTTACTCACAAGAGTAACTGTTCCAATGCCTGACTACTCTTTTTGAGAAGAAGTGTCTCCTAACTTCTAACCTAAACCTCCCCTGGCACAACTTGAGGCCATTCCCTCTAGTCTTATCACGAGTTATCTGTGAGAAGAGGCCAGCCCCCAGCTCCCCACAGCTTCCTTTCAGGCAGTTATAGAGAGCAATAAGGTCTCCCCTGAGCCTTCTCTTCTCCAAACTGAAGAACCCTAGTTTCCTCAGCCAATCCTCATAGGACTTGTGTTCCAGACCCTTCACCAGCTTTGTTGCTTTTCTCTGGACAGGTTTCAGTGTCTCAATATCCTTCTTGTACTGAGGGGCCCAAAACTGAACACAGTACTCAAGGTGCGGCCTCACCAGAGCAAAGTACAGGGGAACAGTCACCTTCCTGGTCCTGCTGACTGCAGTATTCCTGATACAAGCCAGGATGCCGCTGGCCTTCTTGGCACCTGGGCACACTGCCAGCTCATGTTCAGGCAAGCATCAGTCAGCATCCCCAGGTCCTTTTCCTCTGCACAGTTTACAAGACACTCTCCCCCAAGCCTGTAGAGCTGCATGGGGTTGCTGTGGCTACAGAGTAGGACCTGGCACTTAACCATGCTGAACCTCATCCCATTGGCCTCTGCCCATCGACCCATCCTGTCGAGGTCCTTCTGCAGGGCCTTCCTACCCTCTGGCAGATCAACACTTTAATCCAGCAAAGAGTGTACCTGTCCAAGCCATGGGCTACCAGCTTCTCCAGGAGAAGCTCTTTATGGGAGACTGTGTCAAAGGACTTTCTGAAGTCTAAGTAGACTATGTCAACAGCCTTTCCCTCATCCACCAGGCGGCTCTTCTGGTCATACAAGGAGATGCGGTTGGTCAGGCAGGACTCGCCTTTCATGAACCCATGCTGACTTGGCCTGATCCCTGAGTTGTCCCTCAAACGTTGCGTGATTGCATTCAAGATGACCTGTTCCATCACCTTTCCTGGGTTGGAAGGGACCTTAAAGATCATCTAACTCCACCCCCCCCCGCCATAGGCAGGGATGCCACCCTCTAGATCAGGTTGGCCAAGGCTCCATCCAGCGTGGCCTTGAACACTTCCAGGGATGGGGCATCCACAACTTCTCTTGGCAACCTGTTCCAGTGCCTCACAACCCTTACAGTGAATAAATTCCTCCTAATGTCTAGTCTAAATCTATCCTCTTTTAGTTTAAGACCATTTCCCCCTTGTCCTATCATTATCTACATAAGTAAAGAATTCTTCTCCATCTTTTTTATAAGACCCCTTTAAGCACTGAAAATTTGCAATGAGGTCTCCCCAGAGCTTTCTCTTCTTCAGGCTAAATATCTCCAGCTCTCTCAGCCTTTCTTCATAGGAGAGGTACTCCAGCACTCTAATCATTTTTGTAGCCCTCCTTTGGACTCGCTCTAACAGGTCCACATCTTTCTTTTGCTGGGGGCCCCAGACCTGGGTGCAGTACTCCAAGTGGGGCCTCACAAGGGCAGAGTAGAGGAGGACAATCACGTCCCTCATACCTACTGGTCACACCTCTTTTGATGCAGCCCAGGAAGCAGTTGGCCTTCTGGGCTGCAAGCGTGCACTGCTGGCTCATGTCAAGCTTCTCATCCACTAGAACTCCCAATTCTTTCTCTGCAGGGCTGCTCTCAAAAGAGTTCTTGTCCCAGTCTGTACTCCTGTGACCCAGGTGAAGCACCTTGCACTTGGACTTGTTGGCTGGGCTGAAGGTTGCCCTTCACGCAAGTGAATCCGTACAGATAGAGTAGTTACAATGCCTTTAAAGACTTCCTCTTTCCCTTTTCAGGTTCTTAATTTGTGGAATCACTGACATTTATCTTATAGTTAAGGAACAGCAGATCCACATTGAAGCTAGATTTACAGAGGAAAAGAGATAGTGTCCTATAGCAATAAAAACTGCTACCTGATAGGACCATGAAAACTGCTCAGGTTCTTAAAATACAGGGAACTCAGTAAAGAGTTAAGAAAATGACCAGAACTTCTGCTGTCTTAACATGCAAGATATACACTAAATAAAAGACATTATCTCCAGTTTAAGTTTTCTTCTGGTATGTTTCTTCATTGAATTCCAGCCATTTTGTGTCCCGACATAAACATATTCAGGGAAATATTCTTATAAAAAATTGCTGGTTATGTGTTCTTGAACATTTTTAGCTTTATAAACTATTTACATTAATTCCCATAGAATGTTGCTTCAAGTGTAAGTTGGCAATAAGTGAAAACTACATCCAGTTATTATATGACCAGAGGACCTATTTTAACTAAGCATTTTTGTTGTTCTTGATGTATTGAAATTACAATAGCAACTGTAAAGTTTATTCCAAATTTATACATTTATCATATTATCCACTCCCACATTTATCCTAAATTTGATGTTTATTTTATTTCATTCTAAGTAACAATATCCTCCCTTTTATTATGTACTTATTACAAATACCAAGAAAGTAAATTTTTATTTAAAATCTTGGTGAATACATACAAGCTGAAGAAATTCTTTAATTTATTAAAGGAATATTGTTATAAATGCAGAAATGTCATCTTGGATTTTTTTTTTTGTAATTTCTTATCTTCTCACCAGACTTTAAAAGATCTATCCCGACTTTGCCCAGCTTTCCATCACAAAAATATTTACTATGCCACTGAGTTTTCCTCTTCTGTCTCCTTCTCTCCTACCCTCCCTTATGACACGCTAATTCAGTTTTAAATTCTTTTTGAATAAAAATTTGACCTGAAACATCTCGTGTCACATAAGAGACAGCTAATGTGTCTGGAAAGCTTAAATTTACTGTGGTTTATGCCTCCATAAACAAAAAAGCAATAAAAGTAGCCCCATAAAAATCATCCAAGTGTTTACTTTGAAAAAGCCTTTAAACAATAGAAGTAGTTATAGAGACAAAATATATTCAGTGCTTGCAAAGGCTCTCTCTGTGTATAGTGCACAGGAATGTATTGTCGCACTGCAATGTACCATAGTTATTATTTCAACTGTCTTTGACTGCAATATTTAAAGTAAAGGTCATTCATGTGCACACAAACTCAGCAAACAACAGAATGAAAGTGAATGATTCAGTTATTTCACTATTAAACATGCATAATGCTATACTGCAGAAAACAACTAAATCAATTGAGCAGCATTTTATTCAGGACTGTGGATCAGCCATTCTTCCCCAGGATCTTCCTTCTTGGGCCTCCTCTTGATCTCCTCATAGTCAACTAATTAGTTTAGGAGCATTTCATTTTATGTTTGTTGTCTTAGGAATGCCTACACCATCATCCAATCTAGAAGGCCAGCTCTTCATTAAATGTGAAATTAGATATCCAGTTAATGAAGCTTTATCTCGTATTTGATGACTGACAGTAAATTTGTGGTATGTCCTCTGTCTGAATCCCTTAACAGGTTTACCGAGAGTTAAATCTGACTTTGGTCTTCCATTTAGAGCAAGACTTTGCTGGTTGGAATGCTCTGCTTGTTTATCTATTTAGTGGCTCAATAGCACAGACAGCTTCTACAAAAGCCAAATGATCATATGCGGCAACAAATGAACACCATAATCTTAACAAGATTATCATAATAAAGAGTCATCAGAGAAATTAAAATTATCTGCTTTAATTATGAAATTATAACCCCATTAACTCCTCTGCATGAAAAACAGGAATTGGGGAATAGCAAAGAAAAACCCAGAGATGGCTGTTATAAACTTCATAGCAAATTAAAAAGGGGGTGAAAGAGATTTGCTGTGTGGACTAAGATATTTCAGGTAATTTATCTTTCAGCATATGTTTCCTATAGATTAGGCATTCTAAAATGAGAAGCGTGGGGTATTTTTTCTTGCCTTTTTTTTTCAACTTTTTTTTTCCACAAGATTTTTGTGTTTACTAGCCTCACTCATGCTCAGTTGAAAGCTGTGAACTTAAAAGCAGACCCTTGTTTAAATATGCCTAAAGCTGTAAATTAATTATGCCCTAAATAAGGTATTAGAACAAGATTGCCACTAATGCATTATTTATGGATACTTGTTGAAGTTTGTAACAGCAAAAGTACTGAAGTGATGTTTTCAAAGACATTAACATGAAAATTAAGTGAATTTGGAAACAACAAGCTTCAATTCGATGAACAATCTCTTCCCAAGGTAGTCTTCAAAAATCATATACTATCATAATTTTTTTAATTCTACTGTACACATGTAATATACATAGGACTACTTTAAAATTTCTATTAGTTTCCATGATAAATAAATAAATAAAACACAGATCTCCTCGGAATGAATTTATAGTTCAGGAAAAATATTTAATATCATTGTTATGTTATATTGTAAAGCATTTTAATAATAATTTATCTTATAAGAAATTTAGGCAATTAATTTGTGAGTTATAAGTATTGTCCCTTAATTTTAAGTTTTACACAGTTCTCTACAATTTTACTAAATTAAACATCATCTGCGCTTTGGGATATTAAATAAGTGAATATACAATTTTTGCTAAAGTATATAATTTCACTTTCATACAGCTGAAACATCAGTTGTGCACAGGGCAGCACATTAAATTGTTATAAAAAATGTTTTTATTGAAATTATTACTGAAAACAGTTATAATACACTTATTGTTGAATAGCTGACTTTCAGAAGAGACTGACAATAGCCATGAGATATAGCTCAAAGAAGTAAAGGTAAAGTGTCAGAGCTTGTTTGGAGGAAGTGTGGGGTGGGGGTGGGGGGATGGGGATGGAGCTTCTTGACAAGCTTTTAGAAGTCCATTAGCAATAATATACAAGGTAATTTTACCTAATAGTTAAGGATTCTTCTAGAAATTTGAAAAATCACATTGTCCAGGAGAAACTACCTTTCTTCTTGCACATCATGGGCTTCTATGGGCTTTTGTCCGCTTGTTTGCCACAACCAGGACTTTCTGGGTAATAATCAGCCTCTGTGTAGTTGTTTCACAGAATCACAGAATAGTTGAGGTTGTAAGTCATCCATTCCAAACCCCCTGTTCCAGTAAAACTGGTCCAGGAAGGTTCCTGAAGACCATGTCCAGACAACTTTTGAAGTTCTCCAAGGAGGGAGACTCCACAACCTCCCTGGGCAACCTGTACCAATATTCCATCACCTGCACAGTAAAGTGCTTCCTGATGTGTAGATGGAACCTCCTGTGTTTTGGTTTATGCCCATTGCCTCTTGCCCTATTTCAATGTTGAAATATGTCCTGTGAAGAGGAAGTAAAACATTTCTTTAGCTATTGTTTCCCATGTTTTCTTTCTGTTTGTGTTCTATAATTCTCAGGTATATCTAATATACGGGAATTGTTCAGAAAATCCTAAACAGGCCTTGACAGCTTTCAAAAATTCTGTCTTAGTGAGAACATTAGGAACACACTAGATTTGTATTCACTGATTTTTCACGAGTGCACTTTTGACAAGTGGATTTTTGGTGAGTATCTGCATGAGTGTTTTCAACATTAGCAATACAACCTCTTGATAAAGCCAAGAAAAATGAACTTTATTAATCTGCTAAAATGTTACTTCTTCACAGCTGAAGCAAAAACATAGACCATTTTTTTCCCCCACATTGTAGTATTGTTTTGTTTTTGTTCTAGTATATAGTATTATTTTGGTTTTGTTCTAGTGGTATGCTAATATAAAGATTCAGTAGCACAGACAGGATGCTGTAAAGACTACCTGATATATTCTAGATTAGTTTGTCTGTTTTGGTCTATTTTTTTACCAAAAAAAGTTGTGTTGCTAGTCTGTAGTACAGACAGACCTTGCACAAGACAAAGGGAAATCTGATATATCGTTCCCATATATATTTGAGGATTTTATTTCTAACTCTAATGAAAATAATATCTACTTTTGATGGGTGCCATGAAGAAGCCCATGCTAAACTGTGCTTTTTTGAGTACACATTCTAAGTCTTGAGTCTGGTGCTGTAGTATGCATGAAAAGAAGACCTTCCTGCTTTTGGCAGAGAAGATCCATGACACACACAGATAATTTCAAGTTAGTTCTGTTAGTCATTCCAGGAAGCTGAATTTACAGGCATAAAAGTATCATGACAATAAAAATCATATGTAAACAAGAAAAAATAAGCAGAGGAATAATTTAAGCATGAAGAAAGAATCAATGACCATTTTAAAATAGCTAATGTTAAATAGGCTAAAACTTAATGAAAACATGGTTATAATACAAACTGATCCATCATCCTTAAAGAGTTCTTCTCTTTTCAACTATAAATTCATACTTGTCACTATCCCTAAATATCAGTCTTAAAGTACCTGTCAAATAAACCACTCTAAACTTAGACACAGCCTGAACCAGAATGTACAATGTATGTTGGGCTAAGTATTGGTATTACACTGAAAGAATATAGGCTATGTAATGCACATATGAACGCACAGACACCATGCTACTTAAAAGATGTGAAAGTGGAATAATGTACTCACACCTAGAGAAGGAGTAGAATATCTGATACTAGATCGGCATGAATTGACATCAGCCAGCATACTTTCTGATGGTTCTGAGTCCTCTTTTCTATGACTCTCCAAGGAGTTCTTCTGTGGTTATTTAAGTCATTGTAAATAAGAGCTGGTCCAGTTTGAAAAACGTTTTTTGAGTAAGAACTGTGAATACATTGGAAGATAAGATTAAAATTCAGATAAAAAAGTGAAGAAAACTTCAGAAGAAACTTTTCAGTTTTGTCAGGAAAAAGCAAGTTGCTGCGTTTGTTGAGAGTGCATTACTAATACCTTGAAGAATCTCTGCCACTCTGTTTATTCTCAAGAACAGATCAAGCTAATATTTGAATATCGATATAGGTAGTTTATTCAGAGATTGGGTTGGAGGATAGAAAAGGTGATCTCAAACACAGTATCATAAACTAATCTCTATTGGAGGGGATTTTAAAAGTCAAGAAGTCCCAAACTCCATTTGAAGCAATGCCAGCCTAGGCCAGGTTGTACATCATGTTGTTCAACCCCATTCTGAATATCTTCAGTGATGAAGACTCCACAGCCTCCCAGGGCAGTATGTTACAACATCTGACCACTTTCATTCTGGGGGAAGAAAAAAAAAAGTTGTTTCCTTATATATAATAGAAAATCCCTAGTACAGCTTGTCTCCTAACCTACCTCCATGAATCTCTGTGTCGTCTTCTCTATATGATTCTATAATTCTATATCCTCCAATTAGGTAACTGTAGACAGCATAAGGTCTTCACAAGGCTGAACAGAGTCAGCTGTCACAACCTATCCTCGTGCATCATGTGTTCCATCCCCCCGAGCGCCAGTCCTCCCTGGAACTCATTTCAATTTGTACTGGAGAGCCCCAGAGTGGACACAAAATTCCAGCTGCAATCTCATGAGTTCTAAATAAAGAGGAAAGATCACTTCCCTGCTCCTGTGGTTTATACTCTTGCTAATACCGCCCAGGAGGATACAGGTGGCCTTCTTTGCTGCAAAGGCTCACTGCTGGTTAAGCACAATTTGTTGCCCATCAAGATGCAAAGTATTTTCTGAGAAGCTGCTTTCTTGCAGGTTGACCACCAAACCTGTACTGGTGCATGGAGTTATTCCTCACCAGGTGAAGAGCTGAGTGTTTTCCTTTGCTGAATTTTGTGACATTCCTTTCAGTCCATTTCTGCATCCAGTTGAGATCTCTCTGAATAGCTATCCTACCTCCCAGTGTATCAACCTCTCCCTGCTTGAAATACCATTATGTTTTCTTCTGGAAGTGTTTTACACTTTCCACTCATAAAGGGAGGCTAGAGGACTAAGTTGCCTAATTTTTAGATGAACAAAGTCTAATAGAGTAAACCACTTGGGAATTCAAAGAAACCAAAGCTGAAAGGCTGGAAATTAAGAAAATATATCAAACAACATAATCTGAACTTTCTATAACTCTGATAACTCTGATTTAGCTGAGAATTATCTTTTTTTTTTTTTTTTTTTTTAAATCTATTTCAGACTTGAGAATAGATATGCACAGGACACAGGACTTCAGAAATTTTCTGTAATCTTCAAAATATATTTTTATTAACTTCAGATCAGTGTTGCTCTGAAAAACATTGACAGATTTAATTGATCAAAGAGAGGCTAGTCATGGTTAGAAATTTACACATATCTGAGTGATCTACTTCCTTTCATTTTCTTTTTTTTCTTTTTCTTTTTCTTTTTCTTTTTCTTTTTCTTTTTCTTTTTCTTTTTCTTTTTCTTTTTCTTTTTCTTTTTCTTTCTTTTTCTTTTTCTTTTTCTTTTTCTTTTTCTTTTTCTTTTTCTTTTTCTTTCTTTTTCTTTTTCTTTTTCTTTTTCTTTTTCTTTTTCTTTTTCTTTTTCTTTTTCTTTTTCTTTTTCTTTTTCTTTTTCTTTTTTTTCTTTTTTCTTTTTCTTTTTCTTTTTCTTTTTTTTTCTTTTTCTTTTCTTTTTCTTTCTTTTTTTTCTTTTTTTCCTTTTTCCCTTTCCTTTCTATTTTATTTTTTCTTAATTTTTTCTTTTTCCTTTTTCCTTTTTTATTTTTTTTTGTTTTTCATCTTTGTCTTTATCTTTCTTTTTCTATTTTTATCTCCCCTCCCCTCCCCTCCCCTCCCCTCCCCTCCCCTCCCCTCCCCTCTCCTCTCCTCTCCTCTCCTCTCCTCTCCTCTCCTCTCCTCTCCTCTCCTCTCCTCTCCTCTCCTCTCCTCTCCTCTCCTCTTTTCCTTATTAGACCCTCTCTAAAAATTCATATACACTCCAGATGCTGCAAAATATTTTAAAATCTTCTATTAATGAAATAAATACCAGAAAGTTGATGAACAGCAAGCCTAAGAGACTTTGACAACTGTAACTATGAGAAGTAAATGCAGCAGCTGTGAAAAGCAAATGTGGATAGCATTTCAGAAACAAAATAGGGAGGTTATTGACAAGTACATCTACTGAACTGCCAGAAATAGTGATTATGTCATAATGATCAAAAGACAAGCTGGCAAACATAAGAAACAATACAGCACTGAAGTAAACAAAGTAAATGATCCTGATGTAAACTCAAAATCAGACCTTGGTTTCAGAGCAAATTGCAGCAATTGCAGAAGCAGCAGCTGTATTACATAAAAGTGTTCTTGCCAGTAGCAAGGATAGTGGTTTACATAGCACACAAGTGGGAGATTAAAAGAAAATGGAATAGAAAATCCTACAAACTTAGGCTATGGAAATCTAAGGGAATAATAAGGTAAAGAAATGAATGACTCATAACAACAAAATACATATGAGAGGTCATGGAGTGACTGACTGCTTCCTCACAATATTGCCTCAGCAATGACGATTTTCTAGTCTACAGCAATTAGATACAACCAATTAATTTCATTATAGTAGTGAAATGTTATCTGAGGCTTCAAATGGTCCATCATTATTCTTTCAAAAAAACCCCATCATGAAACAGGATTCCAAACAAAAGGCTGTATTTGTCTTCCGAAAGCTTCATAGCATCCTACACAATTTATAATATCAGCAGTACAGGACCATCCAGATTGCTTAGTTTAGGTTTCCAACTAAAAGCCTGAGCACCAGTATAAAGATCTAAACAGACTATGTAAAGTGTTTACGCTCCTTACACGGTCAATGGAGAGAGAAACACTTTTACAGAGGAAATAAGAGAAACTATAGGAAAATACGTGGCTGCTTAAAGCTAACAAAAGGAAACCCTAACTATGACAGTATGTCTGATTCGTTGCTACTCCAAAGCCAAGACCCATGAGTCCATTTAGGATGCAAAATATGATATCTTCCTCTGGGAGTATACAAGCTTCATTATTCTCAAGATAGAGAAATTAGAGCAGACTAGATTTTTTTACCAGCCCCTGTCTCTTACTGCTGTGCTCAGATCCTGTAGAACTATGCCCCATCAGTGGAGACATCCCTTGCACCAGTGTCGCTCTTGACTCACCCCATTTTTGCATCACCTCAACTTTTGCTGATCCCTTATATCTAATCATTACGTTATGGAAGAGCCTGAAAAATTAGTAATCTCTCTCTTCTTGCAGAAGTCACAGCAGGAGCCTGGACCCACTACTGCCTGCACTGAGTGCATACTTTTTCTCCCTGGCTTTGTTCTGAAGACAACCTTCTAGTTGTCTGTGGTGGTTTTACCCAGATGAGCAGTTGAACTCCACCACAACCACTCTCTCACTCCACCTTCTCAAAAGAAAGGACGGAGAAAATAGGATGAAAAATGCTCAAGGGTTGAGATAAGGACAGGGAGATCACTCAATAATTTTTGTCATGGGCAAAACAGACTCAGCATAGGGAGTTCAATATAATGTATTACTTATAGCTAACAGGCTAGAAGAGTGAGAAACTCAAAACATACTAAAAACACCTTCCTGCCCATCCACTCTCTCCCTGAGCAGCACAAGGGAACAGGGAATGGAGGCTGCAGTCAGTCCCTAACACTTTGTCTCCACTGCTCCTTCATGGTCACTCTCTGCCCCTGCTCCAAAGTGGATTCCCTCCCATAGGATGCCGTCCTTCCTGAGGTGATCCTATGTGGGCTTCCTACAGGCAGCAGCTCTTCAAGAACTTCTCCAATATGGATCCATACCACAGGGTCCATCCATCAGGAGCAAACTGCTCCAACATGGGTCCCACATGGGTAGCAGCTCCTGTCAGATCACCTGCTCCTGCATGGGCCTGTCTCGATAGGCTACAGCTCCAGCCCGGAGCGTGCTCCTGCGGGGGCTCTCTGTGGGCCACAGCCTCCTCCAGGCCACATCTGCCTGCTCCACCAGGGGCCTCTCCACAGGCTGCAGGGGAACTTCAGTTCCGGCAACTGAAGCACCTCCTTCTTCACTGACCTTGGTGTCCCTTGGTGTCTGCAGGGCTCTTTCTCACTCCTCGCTCTCCCAGATGCTGTTGTGAAGCAGTGTTTTTTTTGTTTGTTTGTTTTGTTTGTTTGTTTTTCCCTTTCTTAAATCTGCTCCCACAGAGGCACAAACAACATTGCTCACTGGCGCGGCTCTGGGCAGCAGAGCAGTGGGTCCCTTTGGAACCGTCTGAAACAGGCCCTTATCTAACATGGGGCAGCTTCTGTATTCTTCTCACAGAGGCCACCAGTACATCTCCTGCTACCAAAACCTTGGTACGTGAAACGAAAACAATTCAAGAGAAAGTATGGCAGAGTCGACAGCCCAAATTGCTACATTCTATAGGATGCATTAACACAACTCTTAGGTGGACTAGAGACTGAATGATAACATAAAATGTGTGTCTGCTCTGCCCAGGCTTGTCCCGTCCTGGGCAAAGTGGATGAATGAACATTCATGAACATCTTCAAACTTCATATGTTGTAGTTTTAATGTCTTTTCCCTGAGCTAGGTACCTTTATGGCCCTGCCATTATAGTAGTAGAAGGAAAGTAGACATTTTTATATAACTGGTCTTTTTTTTCTTTTTTTTTTTTTTTTGACAAGGCAAATCCTGTCTTAAAAAACAGCTATTTCCTTCTATCTAGGAAGAAGCCAGCCTAGAATAATCATGAGTTGTAGATACTGACATTTGTAATACGGATTCCACCCAAAATACACATTTCAGGTAATCTGCAAGTTTGGTAAGACCTTAAACCTAATGACTAACACAACATGGTTATTAATGATGACCTGATCCTAGACATAATAAGACTTTGCAATGTCCATTGCATATAAAGAGTCAGTAAATTCCACTTTTCATCTGCAAGTCTAGCTTACAAAGCAATCCTCCACCAAATTTTCCAAACTTATATGCAAAATTATACAACCTATTTTTTTTTGTTTTGTTTGTTTTTTTCTGAAATAAAGTTTTGCCTCTTAAACATTTAATCTCGGATTTTATATATAATAGAGGCAGGTAAAATACCCAGTGTGTATATCTTTGATATGTGCATTTCCAGCCTTCTAGGTATCAATCCTCATTTTGAACCCTGTCTTGATTTAATCTATTCACTTTCTGCATTCAGGATGCATAATTGCTCAGACAGATATAAGAATCAACCTGTAATTTACCATTTTCCTTTCTTAAATATCGTCTCTTTTTGGAAAACATGGCAAACCGTTTCATTAGAAAAAAAAAATATCTAGAATTCTATCCAGACGTAAATTGCCATTTAGCATGTAGACCCACAGAAGAATGGATTTGCTGATTATAAATTACACATCTAGAGGCCTTTAAGATTTTTAACAATCTTAAATGATCAAAGAAACTTTCAAGTTTCCTAATAAGTAGTAAATATCTGTTCTTTCCTCTTTATTTCCACAGATAATGGAGGATACTGTAGTAGGTTTTGAATTAAAAAGACTATTACCTCCAATGAAAGTAGAATTGTTGTAGGGTTTATTAGACAATGCAGTTTACAGCTTCTTAACACCTTTTAATTACAAGACTCTTCCTGATTACCTATTGAAAAAGAGACTGTACTTTGATTACACTCATGCTTTTTCAGTTCATTTTTGTTGTGTAAAGGGACTTATGTTGTCACAGAGGTTTGAAGGAACCCACCCATAAAAAATAAAACATATAAAAATAATTGACTAACTAAAAAATTACTAACTAATCACCACTAACTCTAGTGGTGATTCCAAAGAATACAGTTAGCTTCTTAAAGCCCTTCCCAAATCTTCACTTTTTGCTTGTTTGTTTGTTTAGTTTGTTAAACTGCTACTTTCTTTTTTCATGTTTGAATACACTTTTAACTTATTTAATATCAGTCTTGGTTCCTTTATTAATTTAGGTGGGAAAAGAAAGTGTATGGCCACTGGAATCAAGGTCGAGTGACATGGGAGGACTACAGGGATGCTGCTTGCCTTTGTAGAGAGAGAATCCAGGCTGCCAAAGCTCAATTAGAGTTGAAGCTGGCCAGATTTTTATTTATTTATTTATTTATTAAAGTATTTTAATAGGAAAAGGAGGACCAGAGCAAACATTAGTCCTACAATTGATGGGGATGGTCACCTCACAAACACGGACATAGCAGAGATGTTTAATGCATTTTTTTGCCTCTGTCTTTAACACCAGCGATGGGCTCTGGGACTCTAGCTGCCCTGAGCTGGAGGACCATGGCTGCAGGATTGACAAAATCTCTGATAACCCTGAACTTGTGTGGGGTTTGCTGCTCCACCTAGATGCATACAAGCCCATGGGGCCTGATAGGATTCATCCCAGAACGCTTAGAGAGCTGGATGATGTCATCACGAATGCCATTTTTGCTTCAGTCTTTACTGCTAAGATCAGCCCTCAGGAATCTCAGACCCTGGAGACAGGAGAGGAAGCCTGGGGAAAGGAGGACTTTCCTTTGGCTGAAAAGGATCAGGTCAGAAACCATGAAAGCAAACTTGACATCCACAAATCCATGGGCCCAGATAGAAGGCATCCACGGGTGCTGAGGGAGCTGGCCAATGTTATTGCTAGGCCACTCTTGATCATCTTTGAAAGGTTGTGGAGAATAAGAGAGGTCCCAGAGGACTGGAAGAAAACCAATGTCATGCCAGTCTTCAGAAAGGGCAAGAAGGAGGACGCAGGCAATGACAGGCCAGTCAGCCTCATCTACATCCCTGGAAAACTGATGGAACAGCTCATCCTGGGGGTCATATCCAAGCATGTTGAGGATAAGAAGGTGATCAGGAGTAGTCAGCATGGATTCACCCAGGGGAAATCATGCTTAACCAATTTGATAGCCTTCTGTGATGAGGTTGCTAGCTGGGTAGATGAGGGGAGAGCGGTGGATGTGGTCTACCTTGACGTCAGCAAGGGTTTTGACACTGTCTCCCATAACATCCTCATAGACAAGCTCAGGAAGTGTGGCCTAGATGAAGGGACAGTGAAGTGGATTGACAATTGGCTGGATGGCAGAGCTCAGGGAGTTGTGCTCAGCAGCGTGGAATCTAGTTGGAGGCCAGTAGCTAGTGGTTTCCTCCAGGGGTCAGTACTGGGTCCAGTCTTGTTCAACTTACTCATCAACAACCTGGACGATAGAACGGAGTGCACCCTCAGCAAGTTTGCTGATGACACAAAGCTCAGAGGAGTGGCTGATACCCCAGATGGCTGTGCTGCCATTCAGAGGGACCTTGACAGGCTGGAGGGATGGGCTGAGACCAACCTCATGAAGTTCAACAAGGGCAAGTGCAGGGTGGTGCACCTAGGGAGGAATATCCCCAAGCACCAGTACAGGCTGGGGGCTGACCTGGTGGAGAGCAGCTCTGCAGACAGGGACGTGGGAGTCCTGGTGGACAGCAGGCTGACCATGAGTGAGCAATGTACCCTTGAGGCCAAGAAGGCCAATGGTATCCTGGCGTTCATTCGGAAGAGTGTAGTCAGCAGGTGGATGGAAGTGATCCTCCCCCTCTACTCAGCCCTTGTGAGGTCACACCTGGAGTATTGTGTCCAGTTTCAGGCTCCCCAGTACTACTGGAGTGAGTCCAGAGGAGGGCTATGAAGATGATCAGAGGACTGGAGCACCTGTTGTACAAGGACAGGCAAGAGAACTGGGCCTGTTTAGCCTGGAAAAGTGAAGACTGAGGGGAGACCTCATCAATGTTTATAAATATTGGGGGAGGCGGGGGGGGTGGGGGGCGGGTCAAGAGGATGGAGCCAGTCTCTTTTCAGTTGTGCCCAGCGACAACAGGCACAAGAGACAATGGGCACAAACTGAAGCACGGGAGGTTCTGGCTGAGTATGAGCAGGCACTTCTTTACTGTAAGGGTGACAGAGCACTGGCACAGGTTGCCCAGAGAGGTTGTGGAATCTCCTTCTCTGGAGATTCAAAACCCACCTGGATGCCATCCTCTACACAATATGCTCTAGGTGGTTCTGCTCAGTAGGGAGATTGGACTAGGTGATATTCAGAGGTCCCTTCCAACCTCAGCCATTCTGTGATTCTATGACCTCTCTCAATTATAATGGTCTTGGGACTCCAGAGAGGTCCCAGTTGACTGGAAGCTGGAAAATGTGATCCCAGTTTTCAAGAAGTGCAAGAAAGAGGGTCCTAGCAATTTCAGACCTGTCAGTCTCACTTCAGTGCCTGGTAAAATTATGGAGAAGATTATTCTGTGACTTTCCAAAAAACATCTAAAGGACAATGCAGTTATTGCTAAGAGCCAACATGGGTTCACTAGGGGAAGGTCATGTCTAACAAACTTAATTTCCTGCTATGACAAGACCACCCAGCTAGTTGACCAAAGGAAGACAGTTGATGTAATCCTTGTGGATTTCAGTAAAGCTTTCAGTACTGTCTCTCATGGTATCCTTCTGGAGAAAATGACCAGAATACAGTTAGATAAAAGTGTAATAAGATGTGTGAATAATTGGCTGACAGGTCGGGCCCAGAGAGTTCATGTATATGGGGTTACAACAGGCTGGTGACCTGTCACTATTGGGGTTCCCCAGAGCTTCATTTCTGGGACCAGTTCTCTTCAATGTCTTCATAAATGATTTGGATGAAGGACTTTAAGTTTTTTTCAGCAAGTTCACAGATGACACCACATTGGGTGGAGCTGTTGAATCCATTGAGGGTGGTGAGGCCTTGCAGAGAGATCTGGACAGACTGGAGAGCTGGGCAATCACCAACAACATGAAGTTTAACAAAAGCAAGTGCCAGATTCTGCACCTGGGAAGTGGAAACCCTGCTATGCATAGAAACTGAGGGACAAGACACTGGAGAGCAGCCCCACAGAAAGAGATCTGAGGGTTCTGGTCAACAGTAAGCTCAACATAAGCCAGCAGTGTGCCTTGGCATCCAGGAGGACCAACAGTATCCTGGGGTGCATGAAGAACAGCATTGCTAGCTGGTTGAGGGACGTGATTGTCCTGCTCTACTCTGTGCTGGTGTGGCCTCACCTTGAGTACTGTGTGCAGTTCTGGGCACCAGAGTATAAGAAAGATGGAGAGTGTCCAAAGGAGGGCAACAAAGATTGTAAATGGTCTAGAGGGGAAGACGTATGAGGAGTGTCTGAAGTCACTTGGATTGTTCAGCCTGGAGAAGACTGAGGAGAGACCCCATCATGGTCTACAGCTTCCTCATGAGGGGGCAGGCACTGATCTCTTTTATTTTTTTTTTTCTCGTGACCAGTGATAGGACCCAAGTGAACGGCTTGAAGCTGAGACAGGGATGGTTCAGGTTGGATATCAGGAAAAGGTTCTTCACCGAGAAGGTGGTCGGGCACTGTAACATCCTCCCCAGGGAAGTGGTCATGGCACTGAGCCTGCAGGAGTTCAAGAAGCATTTGGACAACGTTCTCAAACACATGGTCTGATTTTTTGGGTGGTCCTTTGGGGACCGAGGAGTTGTACTTGATGATCCTTGTGGGTGCCTTCCAACTTAGATATTCTATGATTCTATGATTAATTAACATTATTATTATATAATTAGAAAATCCAAAGAAATACTGTAAGATACTATGAACATTTAGGAAAAGCTGTCTAGCTGTCTTTGAAACTGACTTTTCCTTTGGCTTTTAAGTAATATGTTATTCATCATTTTTTTTGTAATTTAATATCACAAATTTATTTTTAGTTAATGCTTCCAACAGACAAATATAAATATACAAATCAGTCAACATTTACCAGTTACATCAAATAACACAAATCAGGACAGTGTATTTATCTGCTAGTACAATTCTGGTAATTTTTTACGTGTCAGTATATCCTGCCATCCATGCATAAAACTGTGGTTCTAACCAACTAACATCTCAATGAAATATTCTGTAGTGATATCTATTAAGCCAGAAGCAAAGTTCATTTACAAGCTCAGTAAACATATGTTGTTAACTGAAATTCTCTATTGTCTATTTAATAATTTCAGAAGGAATTATAACATTTATAAAAGATGTTTAGAGCATTGATAAACAAATTAACAATATACTATAAACAAATATATTTTCTGAACTGAAAATGTGAACTACTTAGCATCTACGAGTAGGTATTTTACTTGTTTTTATACCCAACATCTTGAAAAGTTACAGGATCTTTTCTGCTTGTACAGGCTGAGCAACAGATAGCTAAATCCTGTTACATATAGTTTTAGCTCAGATACAAACTTTTATTTTATTTATTTATTTATTTTCTGTCTTATCTTCTGGGTACGAAAGAGAAAAACAAAAAATATTTAATAGGGGATAGAAACTTGCAATATAATAAAAATCTAATAGGGAAATAGCAGCATACATCTATAATCCTGTTATAAGAGAATTATGCATTTATATAGAGTACTGCACATCTTCTGCCTCACCTGTGTTCCTCTGTTCAATGGAACCTAGGACATCCTCCACTGTTGAAAAGAAGGCCTGATTTTCACTCTGTTCTGAAATCAACCATCACAAATTGGAACTGAGAAACTTTTCTGAATTTCTTAATTTTGATTTAGCCAGCCTTAAAAGAGAAGGTTCCAGATTCTCTTCTGAGTTGAACTTTACACCTTCATTAATGTCTATATTTGGCTTTTACTTTATTGGGATTGGTACATTCATTTGACAATGAAGCTAAAAGATTTTTGAAGTTTCTAAATTTTAAACACAACATTTTGTTTTTTAAATCAGTCCTGGTACAAAGCACTCTTATTCAGAGAAATTGAGAACACGCATCTACAGAAATAATTTAATAAATTTCTATTGTGATTTATTCTTGAAATGTCATAGAAATACTAGGTAACTGTTCAATGCTGATTGTATAGACTTCTGTAGATATAGCTATTTCTGTCTTGTAATGAACAATCTAGTTCTGTACTTTTTAAATATGAAAAACAAAGGGACCCCTATAGAGTTAATGCCAGCTGAATAGCTTCTTTAGTGCTATAGGAATCACAGATCTAGTAGCAGACCTGCAGAAAACTGTGAAGAGAACAAGACCATAAGAACTTCAGACATATTTCCTGAGTGCTATATATTTAAGCAGATAAGAAAGAGAAGTGTCACCTTTATATCATCTGCAAAGAACTATCTGTCTCACAGGACTGTCAAGAATATACTGAAGAAGGACATTTTATATGAGAGTCTGCAATTCAGCAGGGTAGAGCTGCTTGTTTGGGTGGGTGAGCTGCCACCTTAAAATAACTACCTGATGTTTCCCATATATATATATATATATATATATATGTAAAGAATTAATTAATATATAAATCCTCCTCTTGACCTCTGCTGAAAAATTGATGTAAATTAAATAGAATGATCACTACAGTAAGTAACCGGTCTTTTTTCTACAAGTGGAGACATAAAAAAAAATGTCATTTCTGTTTCCACATTCATCAAGGCTTCTGTGGATGCTAAACAAAACACTGAAAGATGGTTCTCCTCCTTCCCAAAACCAGGAACAAATTTCCTTTCTTCTGGCACATTTTTTTTCCTTTCTTTCCCTCTTATCTCACCAAGACTAAGAAAAATGTGTATAACTGTGAAGATACTGAATAAGGTGAGTTGTTAGGGACACAAGGACCTTGTCCAGAAATCAAAATTGGAAAGAATTTACTACTTAACATGATGCAAAAGAAAATACAGAAATCAGAGCGAGATAAGGATATCATTACCCTTTAAAAATAAATGGTGTAAGAGGCAAAAATGTCCTCAAGATATCCATGTTGCAACATTAATTTCAATCTACACTCCTACAACCCACTGAGAAACTGAAAAGCTGAGATTCTTCTTTCTATGATAGACATCCTATCATTCTTCAAATTAGTTAGCAGGTACAACTCCTTGATGTTTCTGAAGCTCACATCATCAAAAAACAAGGGGAAATACTACAAGGTTGTTATTGTCTGTCAGGTTTTTTACATATTTTATATGCCATTTGAAGCTCTTTAGAGAACTGAAATGTTAGAGTATATCCTAGCAGGCAGGGTTCAGCAGGTACAGAGCATGTGATGTAGTCACAGGTGCATGGTACATGTAATTTGTCACATTGTTCTGCAGTTTAACACATGGATAGTTTTACAATGTATGTAGTACAAACGCAGACACACATACAAATCACTAGCTTATGCTAACCTAGTAGTTAAATTTTCCTATATGAGTATGAATCGCTAAATTTATTTTACTTAACATACTGAAATATTTAAACACAACTATACAAAACTACATATGCAAAAAAACACTAGTCAGGGTAGGAAAGGCTTCAAATTATTTTAAGAAAATATATCACCAAATGTTCATGAGATCATTAATCTTGTCTATCATGAATGTAGATTTACTACTGTATGAATGAAATCCTAACCATCTATATGATTTTTATAACTATAAAATAAATAACATCAGTATCAATTTTTACCAGAGATGTATGATTAATTAAAATACCGTTGCTAACACCATTGGAGTGTGTTCCTTTGAATAGGATCTGTTCAAGTTCCTATATATGGCTTAGCTAATAATATCTTTATCTTTCTGTAAGCATAGTCTTGTAATCATATCAAATTCACACTTCATCTCTTTTACTCTTTAAGATCATAAGATCATAACTCATGGATGAGTTAACCTTTTGAAAGTATTCACAGTTTGCTAAAAATATTCAAACAGCTCGCCTGTAACTCAAGAAAAAATAACAACAGCATTTTAGTTCAAAGCTTTCAGTGTGATAAAAATGCAGGTAATACATCTTCAGTCTCACAACTACTGATTTATATATATATATTTTTTCCAGAACCAGCCTCATGTGCAGTCACTTTTTTTTTTTTTTAAGTAGTATGTTTTTCAGAACAGCTTTTGATTGATTTACTATCATTTTCTCAGCACTTTTTAAGAGTGAAAGATATTTATGAAGAAAAAGATCATATATCCCCAAAACTGCAGAACTGATGAGTGTATTCCTGAAATTCTTGAAGTGACCGACCAGTGCTTCTTGATGAAAACATGACAAATATAAATTTTCCTAATTATATGTTGAGATTAATCTACTGTGTTGAAAATAATTCCTGCAAATGCCTAGAAATCTGAATGAAACTACAAAGCAATTTATAGTATCTGCTGAAAACAGTAATATTTTTGAAGCTTATTTATTTATATCAATGTTAATCAATTTTATAAGCTCCATCTTATAGGAACAAAGTAAACATGATATTCAATATATCTTTCCCTGTATGAGCTTGACATTGACTATATAATTTGCAAAACCAACATGTACACAAGTAAAGGCCATCTTAAAACAATATTGTTATTCAGAATGAAAATAATTTATGTTGATTCATAATGGGAGGGTGACTTTGCTTTAGGTCATCAATCAGTGTTGTAAATTTACAAAAGATATTGATCTTGTAGTTGTACTGATACTATTATGTGTAGAAGACAAATTGTAACTTGTATAGTAACACAATTTATTAGAAATTTCTAATGACAGGCCTGTGTATTTTTATATTTTCATTTGCCTTAAAAATAGTACTACTTGCTACAAAGGCAACATTTCCAATATAGTGAATACTTTTTATGCAATTTATGCATTGCATATGCATGTGTTGAGTTGGACAGAGATCCTTTGTTTTGTTTTTTAAGCGTTGCTTGTTGAGTAAATTCATTAAGGAAGAATGAATTAAGCTGAATAAGTTTAATGAGTTATGCTAATATGCAGTGATTCTAAACTGCCACAGGGTGGTAGGAGATGCACTTTCCACAACATTTATCTAATTTGCAGAACTAACTGCTTTGCCATGCTTCCACTTTATTTAAATAGCTTATTGGAAAATGTATTAGCCCTATAGCTCAAAAGTGTAAATAAAAGTTGAAGGACAAAATTACACTTTTTACACCAACACAAGAATGTTCAGAGAACCATTTTAAATATTTCCAACAAATATATATGTTTATTTTATACTATCATGTAGAATAGGTTTTTATTTGTCAGTTTATATTCGGCAGTGCTACCTGAATGCTGCAGATTGCTTTGAAGATATCCTTTAAATCTGAGCTAAAGTATATTTATGTTAAAACACACTCAGTATATACAGGAAATTATGAATGTCACACAGAATCACGGACTGGTTGAGGTTGGAAGGGATCTCTGGGGATCATCTAGTTCAATCTCCCTGCCAGGCAGGGTCACTTAGAGCACATTACACAGGATCATGTCCAGGTGGGTTTTGAATATCTCCAGAGAAGGAGACTCCATGGCCTCTCTGGGCAACCTGTTCCAGTGCTCTGTCACTCTCACAGTAAAGATGATGGAACAGATGGAACTTCCTGTGTTTCTATTTGTGCCCTTTGATTCTCATCCTATCACTGGGCACCACAATAGACCATTTGCTATTTTGTGTTGTTCATTCCTATGTCAATAGTAAATGAATATCCCTTTAATCTTAGGTCTCTTTTGTGCTATGATGTAAAAAAAAAAAAAAAAAAAAAAAAAAAAAAAAATCTGAGGCCATGGGGAATTTATCATCTTAATACAAAGCATTATGTGAATTTTGCTTTTATAATTTCATTTCCATCTTCATTAGTACTTATTTTTCTCATCATTTTGGAATTGTGATTTTTTTTTTCCTTTGGGGTCTTCTAATTAAGTAAGCCTAGTTACAGAGTCACAAGTAAGTGTAACTACATCAGAGCAAAGATAGGTCAGAGAAGTTTATCTTTACATCTAGACCTACACACTGTTGTGTATTTAATTTGCTTGAACATTAAACAGCAAGATGTATCTTTGCAGTCATAGCAGTTTGAGGACAGTGTACCATCTAAGAAAAGCTATATTTAAAAATATATATATATATATGTTCTATGACATATGTTAAAAACAATAAAAAAGTGGACAATATATAACCTAGAAAGCTGAGGAGCAAGTGCAATTTAGTGAGCTTGAAGCAGATCACAGAGTCACAGAAATGTAGGGGTTGGAAGGGACCTCAAGAGATCATCGGGTCCAACCTTCCTGCCAAAGCACGTTCCCCAGACCAGGTTGCACAGGTAGACATCCAGACAGGTCTTGAATATCTCCAGAGAAGGAGACTCCACAATCTCCCTGGGCAGCCTGTTCCAGTGGTCCATCATCCTCACTGTGAGGGTGTTCTTTCACATATTGGTATGGAACTTCCTATGCTCCATTTTGTGGCCAATGCCCCTTGTCCTGTCCCCACAGACCACTGAAAAGAGGTTGACCATATCCCTTTGTCTCCCACACTTAAGGTATTTATAAATATTGATAAGGTCCCTTCTCAATCTTCTTTTCTCCAGGCTGAACAGACCCAGGTCTCTCAGCCTTTCCTCATAGGGAAGATGCTCCAGGCCTCGTTGCATATTTGTAGCCCTCCACTGGACTCTTTCCAGGAGATCCCTGTCTTTTTTGTACCGGGGAGCCCAGAACTGGACACAGTACTCCAGGTGAGGCCTGACCAGGGCAGAGTAGAGGGGGAGGATCGCCTCCCATGACCTGCTGGCCGCGCTCCTTTTAATGCACGCCAGGATCCCATTGGCCCTCTTGGCCACGAGGGCACACTGCTGGCTCATGGTCAACCTGTCATCCACCAGGACCTCCAGGTCCTTCTCCTCAGAGCTCCTTTCCAGCAGGTCGTCCCCCAGCCTGTACTGATATGTGTGGTTGTTCCTTCCCAGGTGCAGGACTCTACACTTGCTCTTATTAAACCTCATTTGGTTTCTTCCTGCCCATCTTTCCAGCTGGTCCAGGTCTCGCTGAATGGCAGCACAGTCTTCTGGCGTGTCAGCCACTCCTCCCAGCTTTGTGTCATCGTCGTACTTGCTGAGGGCAGACACTATTCCCTCATCAAGGTTGTCGATGAAGATGTTGAACAAGACCGGACCCAACACCGACCCCTGGGGAACACCACTAGTTACAGGTCTCCAACTGCAGTCTGCGCCACCAATCACCACCCTCTGAGCTCAGCCAGTCAGCCAGTTCTCAACCCACCTTACTGTCCACTCCTCTATCCCACACTTTCTCAGCTTTGTTAGCAGGGTGTTATGGGAGACAGTATCAAAAGCCTTGCTAAAGTCAAGGTAGATGACATCCACTGCTCTCCCCCCATCTACCCAGCTGGTGATGGCATCACAGAAGGCAACGAGGTTGGTCAAGCACAATTTCCCCTTGGTGAATCCATGCTGACTACTCCTCATAACCTTCTTCTCTTCCAGTTGCTTGGAGATGGCATCCAGAACAAGCTGTTCCAACACCTTTCCAGGGACAGAGGTGAGACTGACTGACCTGTAGTTTCCCAGATCCTCCTTGCCCTTTTTGAGGACCGGAGTGACAAGTAGTAGATGAACTACCATGATTACTGAAATGTTCCCTGTGAATCTGTCATGGTTGTTCTGTATTTTCAATAATTAGGAGTTTTCTTGTTGTTCATTAGATATTAACATCCTAGTTCTCTAACACCTCTTTTATAAGCATACAATTTATTATGTCTTTGTCTGAAACTCCTTTTTGAAGATATAAACAATATTGTACTTTTCAGTGGCTTATTCAATTTCCAGCAACTAGGACAAGAGAATATCTGAGGAGTTGCTATTCTATGCAACATCCCCAATGGCATTTGATTGCAATTAATCAGATACGTGCCTAGCTCAGAGACAGATCTGATCAGATTCTGAGTTTATGCAAGTAATAGCAGCAGAAAGGAAAATTAAACCATTAAGAAAATAACTCTTGAATGTCAAGATCTCTGAAGGTTTTGAACAAAATTTCAGATCCTTGTACTTTTTTTTTTTTAATCAAAGATAAAATCTTATTGGGGACAATTAATCTTAAAATCATTTCTGCTGGAGGATGACTATATTTATTGATTTATTTTAGACTCCTCTGGATCATTACTTGTAAGAAACCTTTTTTTTTTTTTTTTAACTTCAGAAATTTGCATTCTGATATAACAGTATATCAGAAATGCCTCTAACTGTTATACTGAACCAATAATAATAATAATTAATAATAATAATAGAAATACTAAATGTGTTATGCAAGAAACAAAGCTCCTGCTAGCCAGTCTATCTGTTATGAAGGTGTTCAAGGTGCTTTTTTCATTTTGTAGCAGTTAAAAAAAATTACATATTTTTTCATG
>NC_066362.1:170763593-170783593 GCF_013377495.2 Cygnus atratus | reverse complement strand
GAGGGGGACGATCACCTCCCTTGACCGACTAGCGATGCCGTGCTTGATGCATCCCAGGATACGGTTGGCCCTCCTGGCTGCCAGGACACACTGCTGGCTCATATTCAGCTTGCTGTCAACCACAACCCCCAGATTCCTGTCTGCGGGGCTGCTCTCCAGTGTCTCAGCACCCAGTCTGTATGTATAGCCAGGGTTGCCCCATCCCAGGTGCAGGACCCGGCACTTTCTCTTGTTAAACTTCATGTGGTTGGTGATCGCCCAGCTCTCCAATCTGTCCAATCTGTATTCACAATCTGTGTCCACAGGCCATAATATTCTCCTACGGATTGGTCTTGAAAAGTTGTTATATATTTCTAACAGTCATTGAATTGATTGATTCACAAATGAGGTGGAATAATAGACTTGCATTACTAGAAATGTGAATCAATGTGTTAGGGGGGGTTTGAGGTGCAAAAAATATACCCTTCTACAGTCTTAGGATCACAGGCCAAGGATGAAAATGATACAGTTTGTAGGATGCAAACCTGAAAAATTTACCACGTTTGATACCACCTCTTTCAATGTTTGTACTGGGTCTCGCTGGGATGGAGTTCCATTTCTCTGCAGGGGCCCATACAGTGCTGTGCTCTCCACTTGTAGCTAGAACAGCATTGGTATCACACCAGTGTTTTGTCTGCTGCTGAGCTGTGCTGACACAGCATCAAGACTCCCTCCACACCCCCCACCCACACCCCACACCCCTCCCAACCCCAAGAGCCAGCAGGCTGGGGGTGGGCAAGTGATGGTGAGGGAACATCACCAGGGCAGCTGACCTAAAACAACCAAAGGGATATTCCATACTATATGATGTCACACTCAGCAATGAAAGATGGGAAAGGGGAAGGAGAGGGGGGCTCTTGTTATGAAGATGTCTGTCCTCCCAAACAGTTGTTACAAGTATTGAGGCCCTGCTTCCCGGGGCCATGGCTGAACATCACTCATTGATGGGAAGTAGAGAGTTCTTTTCTCTCTCTCTCTGTGCTTCTGTGCAGCCTTTGCTTGTTCTTTTCTCTCTTCCTTTTCCCTTTAATTAAATTATCCATATCTCAATCCTTTTTTTTTAACAACTTAACACAACTTTGCCTTGGTCTTCACTAGTAGTCAGGTTTCCCACATCTCTTGAGTCCCTGAAACTCTAGACAGGGGCTGGGGGAAAGGAGTCCCTCCCACTGTAAGCGAAGAGCAAGTTTGTGACCTCCTGACTCTACAAGTCTATGGGCCCTGATGACATGCATCCCAGGGTCCTGAGGGAATTGGCTGATGTAGTCGCCAAGCCACGCTCCATCATATTTGAAAAATCATGGCAATCAGGTGAAGTCTCCAGTGACTGGAAAAAAGGAAACATCACTCCCAATTTTAAATAGGGTAGAAAGGAAGACCTAAGGAAATACAGAGAGGTGAGCCTCACCTCTGTGCCTGACAAGATCATGGAATGAATCCTCCTGGAGGCAATGTTAAGACACATGCAAGACAAGAACATTATCTGGGACAGCCAGCATGGCTTCACCAAGGGTAAATCATGCCTGTCCAATCTTGCGGCCATCTATGATGGAGTAACTGCATCAGTTGACAAGGGAAAACTGACTGATGTCATCTACTTGGACTTCTGTAAGGCTGTTGACATGGTCCCACATGTTATCCTAATCTCTAAATTGGAAAGATACGGATTTGAAGGGTGGACCATCTGGTGGATAAGGAATTAACTCAATGGCTGCACCCAGAAAGTAGTGGTCAATGGCTCTATGTCCAAGTGGAGACCAGTGATGAGCAGTGTCCCTCAGGGACCAGTGCTTTTCAATATCTTCATCAATGGTATAGATGATGGGATTGAGTGTACCTTCAGCAGGTTTGCACATGACACCAAGCTGAGTGGTGCAGTTGATACTAAAGAAGGAAGAGAAGCATGTCCAGGACCCGGACATGCTGGAGAAGTGGGCCTATGTGAACCACATGAGGTTCAACAAGTCCAAATGCAAAATGCTGAACCTGGCTCAGAGCAACCCCAGACAGGAGTACAGAGTGGGACAAGAACTCTTTGAGAGCAGCCCTGCGGAGAAGGACTTGGGGTTTTGGTGTATAAAAAGCTTGACATGAGCCAGCAGTGCACACTTGCAGCCCAGAAGGCCAACTGCATACTGGGCTGCATCAAAAGAGGTGTGACCAGCAGGTCGAGGGAAGTGGTTGTCCCCCTCTACTCTGCCCTTGTGAGGCCCCACTTGGAGTACTGCACCCAGGTCTGGGGCCCCCAGCAAAAGAAAGATGTGGACCTGTTAGAACAGGTCCAGAGGAGGGCTACAAAGATGATTAGAGTGCTGGAGCACCTCTCCTATGAAGAAAGGCTGAGAGAGCTGGGGATGTTCAGCCTACAGAAAAGAAAGCTCTGTGGAGACCTCATTGTGGCCTTTCAATACTTAAAAGGGTTCTTATAAAAAGGGTGTAGAAGGACTCTTTACTCATGTAGATAATGATAGGACAAGGGGGAATGGTTTTAAACTGAAAGAAGGGAGGTTTAGACTGGATGTTAGGAGGAAGTTCTTCACTGTAAGGGTAGTGAGATACTGGAACTGGTTGCCAAAAGAAGTTGTGGATGTCCCATCCCTGGAGGTATTCAAGGCCAGGCTGAACTGGGGCCTTAGCCAACCTGATCCAGTGGGTGGCATCCCTGCCTATGGCAGGAGGGTTGGAGTTAGTTGATCTTTAAGGCCCCTTCCAGCCCAAACCATTCTATGATCAATGATTCTATGAAGAACTAATGACAATTCTGGTGGTGCTAGCAAATCAAATTCATGCATCTAACCACAAGACTAAAGAACTGGTCTTCTCTGGCTATTTTGTACTTCCCCACTGAAATGAAGTAAAATAGAAAACCACAGGGCTTAAAATTAGGACTAATTAGCCTTAGAGTTTTTTTTACTTACATGTCCACTTCAGGCCTACTTTATAGAAAACATTGAGTTCTGTCATTCAGATTTTTATCTGTAATGAAGTCTTTTCAGCATAGAGATGATTCAGTGCAATGTTTACATTGTCGACTGGCCTATATTCCACAGATACCATTGGAACATGATTATCTATAATGAAATGAAGAAGAGTTGCTTCCAGTTTCCAGCAATGTCTTAATCCAGTAAAAATCAGTAGGAGGAAGTATATAAGTTTTTCAGAGATTTTTCTCTTTAAGTTTATGTATTATAACTTTTCAAAGCTATTTCCAGTGTTATTTTTCAATATTTCAGGAAATTTAAAAAATACAGAGTAATAAGAAATCAGTGTCAAATGGCAAGAACTGGGTACAACCTATAAAAATAGATCATAATTTTAGGGTTTTATTTTGTTTTGTTCCTTTTAATAGCCATTTCTCCTTAACACAGAATGTCTGGTGCAGAGTGATTGGCAAGTTTAAAACTATATATTGTATTTCACCTTTCTCCATCACCCTCATTATCTTACTCATCCTGAAACTTTGCATATTGTCAGATAAAGTTAAGACCTCATTGAAAAAACATACTTCTAATTCTTGGATTAAAAGTAGTTATTAATAGAACAGGGAAGGCATATCATACTTTGAGACCACAGGTTATAGTTCCTAAATGCTACTCGCAAAAGTCTGTCATCAAAACTGACAAGCTGGGTAATTTAATGAAATGTGATCATGTCACTATTTTTTTTCAGTCAATAATTACATGTTCTATTCATTTTAAGGTTTTTTCTTATGGAACCAGAGCCAGAAGGTGAATATTGGCTTGTTTATTTCAGAACAAAGAACTGAGAGAACACAGATCTTTGATATATATTTAATGTATTTTTTGTTTGTTTGTTTGTTTTTAATAATTATTATTATTGTTATACATTATCTTCTGTTTTATTTCTGAATTGCAGCAATTTTCCAGAAGTGTCTGGACAGATAATGCACAAAATCTGGATCCCTTAGAGAAAGATAAGAGATTACTTCTGAGCATCTCCAGTTTATGAACAATAAATTCAGTGGGATTGAATAGATCTCAGCATCATGTATTCCTGTTAGGGTAAACAGATGCTAACAACAAATATATGGAATAACTTCATTTTGTTCACTTTTGCCTTTCATTCCTTTTAAGAATCCCAAAGACTGAAAACAAACAAACAAACAAACCAAGACCTATTTCCTACCAAAATGACTCTTGTGTTAAGAGAAATGCCAAATCAAAAGAGACTGGGATCAGAGTAAACAGGAAAGAAAAAACAAACAAACAAACAAAAAAACAGGAGAGTGAGGAACTTTCTTATACCTCATAGATTTGGATAATATTGTGATTTTTTTTCTCCATACTATTCAATGCTTCTGATATTAAAGTGAATAGTACTCAGACGTGTTAAACAGTCTAAGAACAAAAATTTTAAGATTCGTACATTCACAGAAGAAGAAACTTTTATCATGACAAGAAATATTGTTGTGCATTTCTCTCATGTATTGTAGATTAGAGATGTCCATGATGTGTGAGAGAAGTCTCAGCAAGTTCAGTGTTTCTCCAAAAAGAAAAACTTTACATATTATTAATAATATTAATTTTTTCTGAGTTCTTCTCTAGATATGCCTTCTATGCTGGTGACTATTAGTTTGTGTTTTGAAGAATGAAACCTTAAGAATACACAGTAGTTTTCCAGACTCATTTTAGTTTCTGTATTTCCAAAGTTGTGTGTAAGCTAACAAAGAATAAAAAGGACGGATACTTCATCATAACACATGCTTTATCTGTATGATCAGTATAGTTCAGTTTTAACTATTAATTATAATCCTTCATGGTTTGTTAAATGTTCTGTAGTACATTGCATAAATATACTGTAATTAAATCTTGTCAATAAAAAAATGCAATTAAAAATTTAGCCATTAAGCTTTTTCTGAGAAATGACAGAGTCCAAAACTTTATTTATTTATTTCTTTATGTTGGAAATGTGGTATATAGATTAGGATATCAGGAATTATATTATAAATGTGTATCTCTCAGAACCTCAGTATTCTTTAGAAACATGAGTACATTCAGTTTAATAACCTAGGTTGTGATACCACGTAATATTTACAGTGATTAAATTCAATGAAACCTGAATTTATTATCTCCTGCTCTCTATGGGATCAGTACTTGTGCAGAATTAAGAGTATATACATATCTATTCCTTCTTAGAAACCTCAGCATTAATGCATTAAATATATTCAATATGTTTAATGAATTCCCAAGGGACCAAAAGTTGTTGATTGTGAGAGTATCGATGCAATCATAGATCAGATCAAAGAGACCATGCATAAATAACAGGGCCTTTGTCATAGACTTTTTAATCTTTGTTAGCTTCAAAGAGCTAAATGCTGATCTGAATACTATGCTCCAGCCGGTAAAACTAAACTAACAGAAGACAATAGTAATTAAATATGCTTTAGAAACCATTGCCTAAGTTAACTTTCTTGACATTACCAAATGGCTGAGATGGCATTAATTTGAATTTGTCTGAAGGTGCTGTCACAGATCCCACATCATACACACCTTATAGCCAACAGCAAAACAAGGAAGACAAACAAACAAAACCACGTTTTAGACAATATCAGAATGAACCCCACTTGTTTCCCCAATCAAACAGGAAATCAGATGCCACAATAACATCAATGACTCCTTAACACGTTTCTCTGCCTGAATCATCTGCACCTGCTGCAAGCAGGTCCTGCACTGACTTGTAATACTGAGTTAGATGGAAAAATCAAAGGACCAAAGCCAGGAAAAAAAAAAGCAGCAGCTGCTGCAGAAGGTGAGTGAACAGCTAGCAATCATATTGATGACATTACTAATTTATGTAGTAGATAGAATTTAAAACAGGAGTGAGGACTCATCTGTCATCATTGTATCATCCATCATCTCTATGGTGCTCTAAGTAATGTGCAGGCTGTTAATAATTTTAGCTTGTTTTGTTGTTACTGTATGTTACTTGGTTTGGGGATTATTATTATTTTTTTAATTATCATTTATTTATTTATTTAAGGCTCGGGGAAAATAAACATATCATGGTGGCAAATAATGAATGCTGAGGTATTTGCTTGTTTGCTTGTTTTTTTTTCCTGTGTTAAAGAAGCAAAATACAGTAAACAGAAAAATTCTTATTTTCTTAAAAATCATATTAAAGAAATGTTCTACTTTTTTCCTACAGTCATGTAGTTAATATTCTGTCCTGTCTATTGGTGCAGTAAAATGAAAACTTGGCATGTTTCCAAAGTGACATACTTGAAGAACAGATGCCTGTGGAACTGTTGCTTCCAGCTTTGCAGCAAAAGATGCCAGTTCCACTCTAGACATTCCCATCAGATTGTAATATCATTTTCTGTTGTCTTTTGAAGCTTGAAAGTTCCTATTCACTCAGTCTTGAGTTCTTGATCTGCTTAAGTTTTTTTGTTTGTTTTTTTCACAGCAAACTCAGGACTAGTATTGAAAAATCTACCTTAGATGCAAAGATTTTTAGAAAATTTATGGAAGTCATATGTGAGATTGTTTTATATTGTTTCAAAAAAGTTTTTTGTGTTGAAAGATTTGAGTCCTGTGCAAATGTTTATTTATTTGTTAGTTTAGGAAGTTTTCACATAATCTTCCTGTTAACATGTTCTATCAGTCACTAAGCAATAGCAAAAGGTTAAAGTAACAAGATTAAGGCATTTTCAGAACTAAAAATACTGTCTCTACTCAAGATAGGTACTCAGATCCAACTTTAGGTAGGTGTTTGCCATGTAGATAGTTATATCTGAACTAAATCTATGCTTCCATTGTAATCTCTGCAGATCTAGTCAACATAGTTAAGGGCACATGGAGCTATTGATTTTAGCCTAATACATTTCAGTTTGATCATCAGTGTACCTAACTTGTTTGTTAAATATATTATCCTGAGCTTCGTAGCTTATAGATACAGAGTCTCACACAGGTATGTACAGAAACCTACATTTAGGTTTTTAAATCTGAAATAAAGTTTTCTACAGGTGGTCAGGCTTATCAGACAAGACTGCTGATAAACGTGTTTGCCAAGGATGAGGAAGATTCAATAGCACAGATTTCACCTTCAAGTTTCATAGGGTTTCTGCATGAGAGTTGATTCTGTTTGGTGGATTTTGGCTGCTGGTAACACAAGAACATGGGTGCTTCAATGCATGGATCACAGCTCTTGTCTCAGATACCTGCTGAGACATGCTGTTGTTACTGTATAGTCTTTGTAGAGAGATTTTTTTTTTTTCCTGTTGCTTCTTTTTTCTTCTTCTTCTTTTTCTTTTTTCTTCTGTGTGGATTAAACAGTATAGGCCAGGGGCTTGCCTCCCATGTTATAAAGATGTGATTGAACCTGGAAATGGAAGCTGTGAAAAGCTATTGATTCAGTGACAGCAGCATGGTTTTGTAAGTGAAACAAAAGAGACAGAGAAACCTTTTTTTTTTTTTTAAAAAAAAAAAAACCTTAAATTACCTATTTTTGGAGTAACTTGTTCTTTCACTGTTTGCTTTTTTTTTTTTTTTTTTTTTTTTTGTCATGCTAAGGACTAGGTCGGTAGTTCTAGGAATAGTTACCTTATTTAAAATATTAAATAAAGTTTAAAGTTTTTTTTAAGTTCATTTAATATAGCTGAATAGATTGTGTAGCAGTTGTTCAAAAGGGATTTTTTTTCCTGGGATAAGGAAGGAACACATATACATTCAAACAATGTAGTACTTGATTGATGAGAACATGTGGAAAATAACAGATTTTCATGAAACCTATTTTTCTGTGGTGTGATTCCCTGTCATCATTGTTGATCCTCATTACTGAAGAAAAGTGTCAAGGTGTACTTTTGACACTATCATTCTCAAAGTCATAACAAGTAATTGTTTTTCTGTATGAATATTTATTTTTCCTGAAATATGTCCATTCCTTCTCCAGTCTTGGAGACTGCATATGAAACTGGTTTAGGTAACGTTATATCAAGGAAACCCTACCATTGAGTCATGAGGTTAAGAGTGGACCTCCTTGCTTTCTAATCTCCTTGAACTGAAGAAGTAAGGAGCCTAGATGTGACTGAATCCATTCCTAGTCCCAAATTTGGTTGAGAGATTACATCTAAAGGATTATATGCATTACACAAACCCTTTATGCAGTTTACTGCACATTAACATGATGTTACTTTCCCAATCCACTTCCCGAATATCTATAGCAATAGGGTCGTCTCAATCTGCAGAAGCAACCTTGGGAGACATCCTTGCCTAAGGCGAGGTCCTGGTGTGCAGCCTGCTGTCATGTCAGGAGAGCTCAAGAGGCTCTTGGCCTGCTCACTGTATATGGGGTAAGATGATTTACTCATGGTCACATTTGTACACAGATGATAGTTTTCTTTCAAATTTATCTTGAGTCAGACTTTCTTTTGGCCAGCACTGCTGTTGTGTAGGGTCCTCCATGGGCTGCATTGTGGAGATGGGCTCTGCCGTAGTACACCATGGTCTGTAGGGTGACAGCCTGCTCCACCATGGGAATCTCCACAGGCCATGGGGGAAATTATGATCCAGCACCTGGATCACCTCATTCCCTCCATCTTCACTGACCTTAGTGTCTACAGGGTTCTTTCTCTCTACATTTTCTCATTCTTCTCTCCCAGCTGCTATGGCAGAGCAGTTTTTTTTTTTTCCCTTTCTGAAATCTGCTCTCACAGAGGCACAACCAGCGTTGCTCATTGGCTCAGCTCTGGTCAGCAGAGGGTCCCTTTTGGACCCAGCTGGAACTGGCTCTTAGAATCATAGAATCGTTAAGGCTGGAAAAGACTTTCAAGATCATCTGGTCCAATCATCACCTTACTACCAATACCAACCACTAAAACAATGTCCCTAAGTGTCACGTACAACATTTCCTTAACACCCCCAGGGATGGTGACTCCACAACTTCCCTGGGCAACCCATTCCAATGCCTGACTACTCTTTCTGAGAACAAATGTCTCCTAATTTCCAACCTTAATCTCCCCTGGCACAATTTGAGGCCATTCCCTCTAGTATTATCACTAGTTACCTGTGAGAAGAGGCCAATCCTCAGTTCCTAAAAACTTCCTTTCAGGTAGTTGTAGAGAGCTATAAGGTCTCCCCTGAGCCTCCTCTTCTCCAGATTAAACAACCCCAGCTCCCTCAGCTGCTCCTAATAGGACTTGTGTTCCAGGCCCTTCACCAGCTTTGTAGCCCTTCTCTGGACATGTTCCAGAGCCTCAATGTCCTTCTTGTACTGAGGGGCCCAACGCTGAACACAGTACTCGAGGTGTGGCCTCACCAGAGCAGAGTACAGGGGAACAATCACCTTCCTGGTCCTGCTGACTGCAGTATTCCTGATACAAGCCAGGATGCTGTTGGCCTTCTTGGCCACCTGGGCACACTGCCAGCCCATGTTCAGGTGAGCATCAGTCAGCATCCCCAGGTCCTTTTCCTCTGCACAGCTTTCAGCCACTCTCCCCCAAGCCTGTAGCATTGCATGGGGTTGCTGTGGCTACAGTGTAAGACCTGGCACTTAGCCATGTTGAACCTCATTCCACTCACCTCTGCACCTTTACCCATCCTGTCCAGGTCCCTCTCTAGGGCCTTCCTACACTACGGCAGATCAACACTTCCCACCAACTTGGTGTCACCTGCAAACTTACTAAGAGTGCACTCAGTTCCCTCATCCAAATCATCAGTAAAGATAGTAAAGAGGATAGGCCCCAACACCGACCCCTGGGGAACACCACTAGTGACAGGTTGCCAGCTGAATTTCACTCTGTTCATCACTACTTTCTGGGCCTGGCTCTCCAGACAGTTTTTAATCCATCAAAAAGTGTACCTGTCCAAGCCATGGCCTGCTAGTTTCTCCAGGAGAATAGTGTGGGAGAACTTGTCAAAGGCCCTGCTGAAGTCTACGTAGACTACATCAACAGGCTTTCCCTCACCCATCAGGCAGCTCTTCCGGTCATATAAGGAGATGAGGTTGGTCAGGCAGGACTTGCCTTTCATGAACCCATGCTGACTGAGCCCGATCCCTCAGCAGACCCACACACGCTGCGTGATTGCATTCAAGATGACCTGTTCCATCACCTTTCCTGGCACCGAGGTCTTATATGAGACTTATATGAGGCTTATATGAGCCTCTTATATGAGGCTTATAGAACGCCTCATTCATCTCTTCATCCTGGTTTGGTGGTCTATAACAGACCCCCACCAGGATGTCTACCTTGTTGGCCAACCCCCTGATCCTTATGCACAGGGACTCTACCTTTTCATTCCTAAACCCTATCCCAACAACATCAAAACACTCTCTAATATAAAGAGCCACACCACCTCCTCTCCTTAGTTGCCTGTCCCTTCTGAAGAGCTTATAGACATCCATTGGAGCACTTCAGTTTTGGGAGTGGTCCCACCACATTTCATTGACAGTGTCATAGTTTGCCTGCCGCACAATGGTTTCCAGCTTCTCCTGTTTGTTGTGCATGCTGCGTGCATTGGTGTAGATGCATTTCAGTTGCACCACTGCCCTCACCTCCAACCCTGGAACTGCTCCCCCAGGCTCATCTCTGTTGAGCATCATTTCCTCCCCCCCCCCCCCCCATCCCCATCCCCTCATCAGTCTTCATACCTAGTTTAAAGCCCTCTCAATGAGCCCTGTCAGATCCTGGTCTAGAATCCATTTCCCCCTTTGAGACCAGTGGGGCCCATTGGCAGCCATTAGGCCAGGTGCCAACTAAATCTCCCCATGATCAAAAAAAAAACAAAACCAATATTCCTGCGATGGCACCAGCCTTTCAGCCATGTATTGATCAGCTGGGCCCTTCCAGGTCTGCTCAGTATCCCTCCCCACCACTGAAGGAGAGGAAAACACCACCTGCACACCCACACCATCCAGTAACTGCCCCAATCCCCTGAAGTCCCTTTTCATCGTCTTCAGGCTTCTCTCAGCAATTTCATCACTTCCAGCCTGAATTATCACTAAGGGGTAATAATCGGAGGGGTGAACAAGGTCAGGAAGTTTCCTGGTAATGTCTCTGACCTGGACCCCAGGTAGGCAGCAGACTTCCCTAAAGGTACGGTCTGGCTGACATATGGGGCCCTCTGTTCCCCTCAGAAGAGAGTCGTCTATGACCATTACCCTTCTTTCCTTCTTGGTGGAGGAAGTCTTGAGGCATGGAGTCGACTTCCTTGTCCTAGACAGCCTCCTGTGTGGACTTTCCCCCACATCCTCACTGCTCTGTCCCTCAAGCTCCAGGGCCTCAAAACTATTTTGTAAGGGCACCTGGGAAGGCAAGGCAGGTAGGGAGGGGGCCCACCTGCAATTCTGAGCAGGGAGCTGTTTCCATTCCTTTCCATCTCTCAGGTCCTCTCCCTCTGCCCGACAGTGACAGGGCAGGGGGTCCATCACTATTTGGGGTGTGTCGCCCCGGTGCCTTTCTCTCAGGCATGGCAGGGAGTGACTCCACCAGTCTAACTCCTGCTCACACTCCCTGATAGTATCTCTTCACCTCCTCCTTGAGCTCTGCCACCAGGCTGATCAGATCCTCCACCTGCTCACATCTCACACAGGCAGTATCTCTGTCACCCTCCATTGGTAGCAACAGGCTCAGGCACTCCCTTCAGCCAGAGACCCGAACAGCCGCATCTTTGGGCAGGCACTCAGTCTGGGTTGCCACAGTCTTTTTGGCGAGTACTTGCTGACTGGTGGTGACCATGGCTGGGTTTGCCTTCTGGGAGGTAGCCAGCAGGTGAGCCCTTGCAAGGGCTACCGGGTCCTGGAGGCTCCCTTGGCTGCTTCAAGTGGCCTTGATGCAGAAAAGTACCTGCCTGCCATTATCCCCCAAAATAAAACAAAACAAAGCACTTGCCATGTAAGTCCAATACAGGTTCACATCCATCCTTCAATTTTTTAAAGGAGGTAGGAGGGAGTTAAAAAAAAAAAAAGAAAAAAAAAAAGGGGGGGGGGGGGGGCGAGGAGAATCAAATTCCAGCAGGACTTTAGATTCAATAGAATATAAATCAGATGTTATGCCAGTACCACTTAAACCACTTAAAACCTGATTCTGATTATCATTAGATTTTGCAATCTTAACCTTTCTTTGTACATTGCTTTTCTCCCATAGATTGTTTTAAAGTTTTAAATCCTAAGGCATTATTTTTCAGATGACATTAGTGAAGACTCCCAGTTTTATATAATTTCTTCCTCCTTGTAGCTTGAGAACTAGTCTCTTCAAAATGGTGTTCCTGACCTAATCCTCCTTGTTTGCCACTAGAGATCTGCCAGAAGTAACCAAGATACCAGATGATCTCATTTTGATCTTTTGTGGAACATAGATCCGTAGACCAAAATACATGAAACACAATTATTTGTTCTTGTAAAAAATGTCAGAAACCATTCTTTTTCATGTAACAAAATCTTAAAACAATTTCATGTCTGTTTAATATTCCAAAAATCTGAGGTAATTTTAATTTTATGGCCATTCCTTGAAGTACATAGTTTCCATACAATTAGTATATTCATGTGACTGAATCAGTCATTTTAACTGATGGATAATTACCAAAATTAAAAAAGAAAAGCACTTGAAAGGAACATTAATAAAAGGACCTTCTAGAACAGAATTCGTCTAGTCTATTCTTAAAATTATTCAGGAAAATGAATCTGCAACTTCTGTGGGGAAAATAAAAATTAAACTAGTACAGAATATTTTAATTACCCTTACCAAATTACTCTGCATTTGTTCAGGTAAGTTCCTTAGTGTGTACAGTACATATGGATTCTAAACAAGCTTTTGTTTGTGTGTTTTTCCTTTATTCATTTACCGTGTTCACATATTTTTTGTAACAGTTTTCTAAGTCTTGAACTTAGTAATTTTCTCTGAACCAAGTTTCCCTATCCTACTTATAAGAAAAGAAAGCCAAACAATATTAAAACCCCAGTGGCAAAATGATGTGAATCATCTGCTTCTCCACCTTTATCCAGAAGAAACAGAATGAAACAGAATTAGTTTGACATGAATTGTCACAGAAAAATCTTTCATTTTTTATCTTTTTCCATCACTGTCATGCATTTGGTTCTTGCAAATACTTTTTGATCCAGAATTCTATGTTCTTCTGTTGTACTGATTCCTTTTCTCTGGTGTTGTGCACACCATCCTAATGTTCTTTCGTGTTCTCAGGGCTGACACTTTAGTCTTCCTCACACACAGCTGGAAAAAGCTGCAATGAGTTGTCAAGACCCTGAGGTCTTCACTAGGAGGAATATGGTGTTTGCAGTAGATATATATTTTTTTAATTTTCTTTGTTTTGAGGATAATTGCTTCTTCTTAATTAGTCTGGGTTTACGTATATATGTGTATATATATATGTTATGTATATGTATATGTGTATATATACATATGTGTATATATATATACATACATATATGTATATATATATATGTAATGGCATTTTGCTTCTGTTTCATTTGTTCCCAACTATAGTTTGAAACTTGTAGAAGAGTTTCCTCCAGCCTTTACTTTCTCAAAGGGCTACTATTTGTTATGTAAAAATCATCAATGATTTTCCCAGTGCTTCAACTATGCCAGGTGAAACAATAGTTTCTTAAACATTAGGGAATTGTTATGAGAAGCTCAAATCCGTTCAACATAATCCTAGACAAGTCCTTAGAGCATGCACTATCATGTACTTATTAAGTTTATAGTCTTCTACGAGTAGCAGGAAATATTTAAATGTCCTGGACTACATTTGATTAGACCTTTTTCATATAGTAAGCTCTCCTAAGATGTAGACTAAATGTTTAAAATCAGAATATTATCTTAGTCTATATATGAAAATAATTTTATTTAGAAATACAGAAAACATAAAGGTAGCAAAATAGAAATTTAAAAAGTGTTTATAAGCAACTTGAAGCCTCTGTCTTTGCAGGACCAGTCCTGCTTTTTAAGCTTGATTTTGGTTATTCGTTAAGCTTCACCATAAAACTCTCTTGGTTCCTAGAACATGTTCCCATCCAGCTTCCATGTCTGGAAGTCTGTCTCCCTTCTCTTAGCATCCTCTCAGAGCTCAATTCAATTGCCTATAAAAACAACACCTCATGGTGTTTGATAATCTCTAGAATATCTAAAACAACTGATATGTTTTTTTTGGGTATGACACAGGATTTATGAAAAGCCTTGCAACCTTTTGGATTAATGGATAGAGGACAGATATGCTGTTATGACAGATATGCTATTAACAGATATGTAACACTAAATATGTTTATTTGAACTGGAGACTTTGCAACAAATCCTTGCTGTTTACCTTTCTCTCCATTTGTCACTTCTTCATGGATATGGAATATCCAAGACCTTTTCATCATCAAAGGTGATCAGTTACTTTGAAGCTAGAAAGCAATCTTTACTTTCTTTCAGTGACTTCAATCTGATCTAGACACTCTTAAAGAAATACAGCACCCAAGCAGATAGCATCTGACACACACGGAGCTTTCAGTTCAGTGTATGAAATGGAAGTCAAAAAAGAAAAATTGATTCTGTCAAGTTGAAACACATATTGTTGTGATGAAAGAAATAAAAAGCTTGTATGCTGATTTAACTGTCATGTAATTAACTTATTTTCAAAATTAGAGTGATATTTCAATTGGATTTATTTTTTAAGTAAAGAAGTAAATTAAAATGAAAAATCGCAAGACAATTTTAAAAATAAATTATAGTTATTTATTTGAGAAACATTTTTTGTCATTTCCAAGGCAAGATACATCTCTATTTAAAATTCAAATTGGTTCTCCATTAAAACAAAACAAGCCAAAACTTTCTCTCTATATATTTTTTCTCCTTAGCTTAAACTATTTGTGGAATTCCATTTGAAACTTCAAGTTACTTTGATAACCATGAAATTCCAGTTTTCTTAGGTGTGTCTGTGGGAAAAAAAAAAAAAAAAGTTCATAGGTTTCATAGTTTTATCTATTCAAAGAGAACCTCTTCTGAAAGAATTATTACCGTTGTTTTTACCACTTTTATGTCCTGAGAAGAGGGCTGTGAAGAAGCCTGATGCTATGAAATATTTTTAATGCTATATATCAGCTGACTATTATGGATAAAATAAAGTTTCTGTGTGCTGACTATGACCTTAAGAACTACCATAAATAAAGCAAAAACAAAACAAAGCAAACAAACAAACAAACACAAATAGTGTAGCAATCTCTTTGAATCATCTGGAATATTTTGTACTTATATTTCCCTACTTAAACAATGGGAGAGTCCCTACTAGTAAAAACTGTCTTCTATATTCTCCTAATTTGATCCCATAATCAAAGCTTACAAAATAATAAATATCAGTAATAATTTTGTTCCCACTGCACGTTCTTAGACAGAAAAAAACAAAGCAAGCTGCCCCGCCCAAAAAACAAACAAACAAACAAACAAACAAAAGTTATTATTTGAGAAGTGGCAGGATTGAGAAAATCAGAAGGGAAATTACAAATGAATATTGCTGTGGCATGGGAAAATTCAATTGGAAAGGGAAAAGCTATGGGGATATACTTCTAGCCAGAAAAGAGAGCACAAGAACCCAAGAAGTAAAGAAATTGGAATCATGAATTAAATTTTTCAGTTTGATACCAAAATTTACTTTTAACTATTTCCCTTCCAGAGTGTTTTATGTCTTTTTGTTTGTTTGTTTCCATTTTTTTTTTTTTTCCTTATGATGAGATAAATTTTAGGGTTCCCATTTTTCATAGGTGTTTTATTTCTTTTGGTTTTCAAAAGTAGGATTCATCTCACTTGACTAAAGGTATCTAAAACATTGATATTTAGTCTAAATCTATAGACATCCTTTGAAAACAAGAGGTTGTACCTCCGTAAAACTGTTGACCTCACCTGTCTTAGGACACTGACATTCATCCCCTGTATGGAAAATCTATTTTTTTTTATGAGCTACTTTTATTAGAATAAAATAATAATAAGTTAAATTGTTGGCTCAACATAAATGCTAATTTAAGTTTCTAAACCTGGGGTGCTGCCTGGTCAGCGTTTATGTATGCCAACATTTTTCATTCTGATTGATGTTGGATGCTGATTAGCCGTTTACAATATCCTCATGTCTTCACTCAGGCTGATGGCAAATGACTGCATTATTTCTTGCCAGCAGCAAGTCGGAAAGAAAAGAAGGAGGTGTTCTTTAGACCATGTAATGCAGTGATTATAACATGCAGATATAAACTGCTCATTTACAATAAAAGTCAGGAGAGGTATTTCTCCAGAACTTTCCCATAAGTCTCAGGAGGTGTGTTGTTTCTTCTGAACTATAGAAAATAGACAAGTTCAGTAAACAATACACTAAAATGAAAGACCTAAATGCTAATGTCCAGAACTATTCTTCAATTATTCAATGCTGATTGTTACTACATCTGAAGTAACTCCAAAATTCTTAATATCCACTTAACTTGCTATGCCTTTTTACACAGTGAATGTTTGTTAATCTGCTTGTTGTGAAGTGGAAAAGCCAATGCCTATTTTCTACATGAAAAATTCTACAAAGTACACGTTTATCTAACTTTTCATATGTGTCTTACAAATACCTACTTTTAAAGGTAATCACAGAATCATGGAATGGTTGTTTATGAATATCTCTATAAAGTTTTAAGTGACAGCTGTTATCCTAACTCCAATGACCTCATCTATATGAAATATTTACAAGGGTCCCAGAGTAGGACGTGCACTTTTATTTGAATACCTATCAACAGAAATGCACTTTTAGAGGATAAAATATCTTGATCTGCAAAGCTTCAGCTGAAAAATTTATGTAACTAATCAAGTAGGCTAAGGATTGAAATAGAGGGAGTTTTTAAGGAAAAAAAAAAAAAAAGAGAACATTTAGGGAAGAAATTAAAGATAATAAAAATACTATCAAACAGGATAAATAAGAATCAAAAGATATTAGGTAGTTACAGGTTAACAAAACAGTTGTGAAATCAAACTATTCTTGATACACTATATTCTTGAGAATATTTCTAACATCACACCTACAACATTTGTTGACTTCTCAACACATAGTTTATATATTTATTACTGTTTCATATCTAAAAACAAAACAAAACAAAACAACAACAACAAAAAATGTTAATTAGGTGCCTAGATTTCTCTTGCCTCCTCATTTTTTCTTTTTTCTTTGCTTCTTTTTTTGGTGCGAATGAAAATTGCAAGATTTTATGTAGACTGTAAAAGTTTCTCATGTTGTTGTCATAGAATTTAAAACAAAACAAAACAAAACAAAATACTGTAGTTAAGCACCTGTAAGCATTTATAAACATTTTATTTAGCGAAATTTTATTTGTCATTTAATTTTCCAGCTCATGGGCAGTTTCTGCTTCAAGTTTAAAAGCAAATCACTTCAGATGATTTTGAGTGATGCATCTGTATAAGTGAAGTTTGAAACAGTTCCATCTGTTTTCTGGAAATGGAAATTAATGACAAATTTAAAATGGCAGGTTTAAACAGTAGGTTGCATATATGCTTGTGTGTATCTTCAGTCAGTTATTTCCTTATGTTGGCTTAGGACTCTTTTTCATAAGAAGTATCCACACAGTGTGCCAGGATGATGGGAAGAAGTAACAAACAAAAAACAACACTTAGGCACAAAAGAATAACTACAGGTTGTCATATTTATTTTATTACAGATAGCTGATGTGATTTGGGTTCAGGCTGTGTATTCTCATTAATCATAAAATTATAAATGAAATCTAAACAAATATGTTATTTGAAAAACCAAAAGAAAAGAAAAGAAAAGAGAAAAGAAAAGAAAAGAAAAGAAAAGAAAAGAAAAGAAAAGAAAAGAAAAGAGAAGAGAAGAGAAGAGAAAAGAAAGAAAAAAGAAAAGAAAAAAAGAAAAGAAAGATCATGCAAGATCAGACATATATATTTGTAGTCTTCATGACTATGCATACTACTCCATGTACTCCACATTCAAATGGTATTCCCAATTAATTGAATATCTAAAGTTCATTAACTCAGTGTTCATTTCACTGATAAAGATAAAATAAAATATTTTCATGACCATATGTAGATTCATATTGCCTGTTAGCATACATCCTTGATGGAATATTGTTCTCCAGTTAGTTTAATTCAGAAGAAAAATAAAAAAAAATCAAATTACTTTTTATGTTTATTCTGAAGTAAATGTACCTAATTTACTCATTTTCATTCAATCCCCGCCACAACTGTGTAACTCAGTTATAATTAGCTTTAAACATATTAAACTCAACTATACACTTATATTTTAACAAATACAATATTTTTTCATTTTATTCTCTTCTTCAGAGGGAATATGGAAAGTGGTATAGCTTTCTGTAGTTTTTCTGTAGTTTAACATAGCTTAGTAGGCATATCAAAACTAGGTATGGCTAACATCTGGGTAGATCTGTGTTATCGTGGTATCCTGTATTAAAATCAACTGCAAACCTCTGCTCCTATTAGGAGTATCAAAGCTGAACAAGTGGAAATCAAGTATGTATATTTTAGGCTTGCCTCACTTTTAGACATATCTATATTTTAGGTTAATTTCAGCAAATAATCTTCCTGCTGTAAAGTGTACTTATACCGTGTTCTCTGTTTTTTAATTGTTTGTTTCAAAGGATAATGTGTTTTAGCTATGCCTGGATGTTTGATCTTATTATATTCACAGAATTTGGAGACTATTTACTTCCTTCATGGTCAAATAGAGGACTAATCCTTTTATCTATGGAAGCAATCAATGAACTACCTGGAAAATTTTGATATTGTCTGAGGACTCAGATCAGAAAGACTTTTGCAAGCCTCTGTAAGCAATTGTAATAAACTAGTAGCTTTGATTTCAAAATGATATCTGAAAAGATACAAAGAATCATTCTACAGACTGCTTTCATGAGCTGGAAGGAGTCTCATGGTATTGTAACATGAATGTTTGAAACCTGGGAGCACTTAAGTGGGTCACAATTTATTTAAGAAAATCAGCAAAACCATCTATTTCCTGAGACACTTATTTTCTGAGAGGTTAGAGGTGACATGGCAAACATTGAATCTGGAATGCCATAAATTTTCTAGTTAATTTTAATGTATATCGTTTTCTGAATATTGTTTCTTTTAGACTCAGAGCATTTTGACTTGAACTTTGGAATCACAGACATGACAATTTAGGTGTTATTTCATTAATACAATTCTGCCCCTAAAATTATTTTCAATAGTATTAAAATCATTTTATAGTATTACTTATTCAGAGATTATACCTAAAAAGCCAAAGTGTATCTTTAAGGATATAAAATACAGAGTTGCTTGTCAGAGCAATATCAAATTTGGACATGAAATGCATACAAATGGAAGATTTCTTAGTCTTGCAGAGAAAATGGGAAACTTTGTATGCCTCTCACTCTTTAAATCCCAGAAGAGATAAACATTTCTTGCTCAGTTAAGGTTCCTGCCACAGCAAAAAGACTTCTGTACAATAAATTTGTCCGGTCATTGTGATAGGTAGTTGTAATACGGTGTATCTAGGAGTCAAATGTAATACCTAACTACAGTGTACAGACATTGTTATATAACGTTTATTAAACATCACCATTTCTTTTATTTAAATGGTAAAAATTTTTAAAGTGGAAGAACTCCTCTATTTTCCCCCTTTCTCTATAGTATACGAAAGAATTGAGCTACAATAAGGTCAGAACAGTACTTGTAACTATTTACTTATATATAAAAAAAAAAAGTAATTTTTGTTACATGTATATAACATGAAATTAGTGTTCAGATAATTCATCACCCTCTAGATATCTCAAATTAAAGCATGACATCTGAGGAACGTTTCGTTCAGTCATCAGACTTTTAAGAAAAGAAAAGAAAAGAAAAGAAAAGAAAAGAAAAGAAAAGAAAAGAAAAGAAAAGAAAAGAAAAGAAAAGAAAGAGAAAAGAAGAAAAGAAAAAAGAAAAGAAAAGAAAAGAAAAGAAAAGAAAAGAAAGAAAA
>NC_066362.1:170671093-170761093 GCF_013377495.2 Cygnus atratus | reverse complement strand
GTGAAATCAATAAATTATAGTTAAAATTGGAAAGAGATTATTTCTCAAGGAATGACTATATATTAAGCTACTGTTTATTAGATTTTAGATTTTATGAGTTATGGTACATTCTGGGTATCATTGGGACTACGTGGCAAAGCCTTGTTAGCAGAGGGACTGCAGGGATTGCCTTTGTGAGAAGAGTCCAGAAGCTGCTCCATGTTAGATAAGGGCCAATTTTAGCTGGATCCAAAGGGACCTGCTGGCCAGAGCTGAGCAACGTTGTTTGTGCCTCCAGGGGAGCAGATTTAAGAAAGGGAAAAAAGCCTACTGCACAACAGCAGCTGGGCGAGTGAGGAGTGAGAACCAGCACTGCAAACACCAAGGTCAGTGCAGCAGGAGGTCAGGAGGTGCTCCAGGCATGCAGCAGAAGTTCCCCTGGGGCCTATGGAGAGGCCCCTGGTGGAGCAGGCTGTCCCCCTGCAGCCCATGGGTCCCACATGGAGCAGATCTCCACGCTGCAGCCCGTGGAGGAGCCCCTGGTGGAGCAGGTGGATGTGGCCTGGAGGAGGCTGCGGCCCATGGAGAGCCCCTGCAGGAGCAGGCCCTGGGCTGGAGCTGCAGCCCCTGGAGAGGAGCCCATGCAGGAGCAAGGGATCTGGGGGGAGGGGGGGGGTGGGCTTGTGGGGGACCCATGCTGGAACAGTTTGTGAATATCTGCAGCCTGTGAAAAGCCCACATAGGATCAGTTTAGGAAGGACAGAACCCTGTGGTTGGGACCCCATGCTGAAACAGGGTAAAAGAGTAACCATGCAAGAGTGAGAGATGATGAAGTGCTATGGACTGACCCATTCCCCCGTGCTGCTCAGGGGAAGGAGATAGAAGGTGAATGGGAAGAAAGGTGTTTTTAGTTTGCTTTTAGTTTCTCGCTGTTCTATTTTGCTAGTAGATAGGCAATAAATTATATTAATCTCTCTATTCTGTGTTTGTTTTGATCTTGACAATAATTGTTAAATGATCTCCCTGTCCTTACCTCAACCCTTGAACCCTTTCCATTGTATTTCCTCCCCCATTTTCTTTGAGGAGGAGGAGTGAGAAAATGGTTGTGGTGGAGTTCAGGTGCTCATCAGGGGGAAACCACTCTATGGCTACAGCTAGAGGGTGGGTGTTCTGAATTTGGGACATTTTTTTTTTCCTTCCCTTGATTTTATGACATAATAAGTATAACAAAATAAAGGTAATAAAGGACAACAATAAACATTTGCTTTTTGAAATACTTTACTTCCAAAATCACCACCCCAAGACAGTTACCTCATTTACCTGCATATTGTTCGATATATCTACCTGACTTTGCAAGAGTGTGCTTTTCCTTTGGGATCCCTGAGAAGCTTCCTATGCCTTAAAGATTTGGTCCTTTCCCCCCTCTGTTATGTATTGTTATATCAATTAATGCATGCAACTAGAAATCTCTTTCATCATTTAAGCTCCAGTAAACTATTTAAATGAAATTGTTTAGCAGTGAGTACATTTTATGAAAAGTAAAGAAAATCATATTTGCAATTCTTTATATGTAAGCTTATAAATATTTGAAAATTTTAGACCAGGAGGCGTGCTCTCTGCAGAACTTGATTTAAGAGGATGAGGCATATTCCACACTTTATGTAGGGTGTCTCGTGTAACATATATAGTAATATGCTTCACATATGCCAATATTGTGTCAGAGCAAAAATCCATTTAAGCCAACATCAAATCTCCAACAGAGATAGTATTGTATGTTGAGAGAAAGAATACATGAAACAGGAAAGATAAAGGTTTTCTCCTGGAGAGTTTGTAAGTTTCTGGCACAATTCCACTGTCATTAAATCAATTAAAAGAAAAATTTGTGCTCCCACTTACATTTAACATCGTTAAAGGCCTACCACAGACTCCCTGAACTTCTCTTCTGTTGCTTTTACCTGCTTTACATGATCTGTCCACTTGGTCCTATAGAGATTGCTGCGCAATTAACCAGATGAATGAAGGGGAAAATGACTTTATGTTATCTTCCTTCTTTGAGATGAATTATATATCCCAAAAGGGTGAAGTAATTTCTATTGACTCTCACTAGAAAAGACTTATTTTACTTTTTTTTTTTTTTCACATGTGAAATCAAGGACATTATAAAGTATATTTCGAAACATGTTTATATTGATCTCTTTCCTATATAGATCAGCACATAAACATTCATAGAAAAAGATGTATTTGTTTATTTCCCTTTGAAGTAAAATCACTGGACAAGACAGCTATGTTTGGAGACTGCCTGAAAGAAGACAAAGGAAGGAGAAAAATTACCATGTGACTATCTCTGGGAATTTGGAGAATTTTATTGCTACCTAATTTATTTTTCTGTTTACCTACTATATGGAATGCGAGTTTGGAAACATACCCAAGGATTCTTTTCCTAACATCATCAATAGGCTGAAAAACACATCAAACACATCACAAGGTCATGAAATTATCTAGGGAATTTAGCATGCAGTTCAAGCTTTTGCTACTTATATCCTGTATGACTTATAGCAAATCATATATCATTATACTTTTGAGAATCTGTGACTTATCTCCCCATGACAAAATTAAAGGAAATGTCTCGTTACCTTAGATAAAAGCTATGGAGATAAACGTCAAATATTACGGGGTTCCTGAGTATTACTGTAGTAAGAACAAGCTACATCTTTTAGATACCTGATTTTAGTACCTGTTAATTAAATTATTCCTCATAAACTGAAAGCAGAAGGAAGATACCTTCTCAAATGTAGTATTTCATTTTTTTTTGGAAAGTTGTATTTTTCAAAATCTTAAATACATAACGGTGATTAAGCACCTGCCACATTTCATTACTATAAAAACTTCAAGTGGGGGAAAAGATTGTGAGCAGAAAACATGGTCTAGAGATACAAAGAATTCCTGCTACCATACAGAAACATTTTTGTTTTTCACTAACAGAACAAATCTTTTATGCTAGATACATTTACAGCAGGATAATTTTGGAGATAAAAAATTTTATCAAGCTTATAAATCTTGAAAATATGATCTTATATTGCAAGTGGTGACAGAACGTTGATTACAGTGTTGTGACTGTGACCTTGCAATTACTGATGCCACATACACCAGCTGTGATATGTGTCTATGAACATGAGTTGAATCCTGCCAGATCATGAGTAGCACATGGCATTTTGCAGTCCATACCATCAGTGTGCTACCTGATGTGCATGAACTATTTTGTCTTTTACTTTTTAGTTTTTTTTTTTTTTTTTTTTTAGATATATAGTTTCTCCTAGTGATGAGTTCACTTGTGCCAAATGGTAGTGCATAAAAGTGACAAACTATAGCTAAAATTTACATATATAATGACAGAGATACCTACATATCTGTAGAATATCTGTAGATAGGCAGATATGCATATATGCATATATAAGCATAGCATCAAAACTTTAACCAGTATCTACTGCTCTGAAACTTAGATAGTTATTTTCAGAAAAGAATAAATTGAAGTCATAACCATTGAGCAATTAACCATGACCATTGACCATTGTTAGACTGTAACTACAGATTAGCCAGCAACACTTTTTTTTTTTTTCACTATTTGAGAGAAGAAAAACAATATACTGCAAAAATGAAAAACGAAGATTGACTGTTTGACGTTATTCACGATAAGATGTGCGTATAATTTATGATTTATATATGATAAGTTGAAACAGTATTGTTAAACTTAATGGCTGTATTTTATCCTAGTGTAACTGTGCCATCTTCCACAGAGTTACTTGGAAGTTGAATATGTAACATTAAAACACCAGTTTCTTACAACAATGTGTGTGTTTGGGGGGGTGGGGTGGGTATTGCACTTCCTTCCCTTCCCTTCCCTTCCCTTCCCTTCCCTTCCCTTCCCTTCCCTTCCCTTCCCTTCCCTTCCCTTCCCTTCCCTTCCCTTCCCTTCCCTTCCCTTCCCTTCCCTTCCCTTCCCTTCCCTTCCCTTCCCTTCCCTTCCCTTCCCTTCCCTTCCCTTCCCTTCCCTTCCCTTCCCTTCCCTTCCCTTCCCTTCCCTTCCCTTCCCTTCCCTTCCCTTCCCTTCCCTTTTTTCTGTTTCCCTTTCTTTTCCCTTTCCTTTCCCATCTATTTACTCTTTTTTTTTTTTTTATTGTCTGCTTATGATTTAATTATTATTTCTTTAATGAACTAACATTGGTTACATTTTAACTCTTAAACCTTTATGCATCCTAGTTTTTGTCTGTCATGTTGCTAACAAATTTAAGCATTGCATCATTAAAAGTAATCCAGCTTGACTGTTTGAATTATTTGTGCATCTACCATACATGCTCTCATGATTGTATTGACTAGTAAAATATTACCGTATAAAATTATAGAGACAATTAAAGTTTACAAATGCAGGGAAAATATATTGGCAATATGACATTGTAGTTTAGTGACAGGTATTGTATGGTAACATAATGGCCAACAGCCAGCGAATTTTCCATGCAGATGGTCCCTGCACCTGCAAGCTATTGGAAGGTACCATTTTTGAAACCTATGTTTAGATCTCATGAGAAGGTCGTTTTTTTTTTTTTTGTTTTTTTTTTAATTCTGGCATGTAGCAATTAGTTCTACTATGATGAGATTCAGCCTTGTTTAATCCTCTATTAAAATAAATAAATAAAATAAATCACAGTGGAAACCTGCATGCCTAAAAGAATAAAAACTTAACAGGCTATAATATATGAGGATAATTAAGGACTTGGCTGTATTAAAAAAAAATAATGTTTCAAATACTCTCATGGTCTGCATATTGCACTGACACTGATACCCATTCAAACTGGGTTCAACATGCATGTTATGTGCCCTGCTACCACTGTGTACCAGCTATTGTGAACTCATTTGACACAAGTATCACTTATTATGTAATAACATTTAAAATGAAGAAGAGGCATGTCTTTATTTATTTATTTATGTATGTTTGTATTCCAAAACAGCTTCATTGTTAGATTGTAATTTTTCTTTGTGTATCAGTAAAGTAATAATAATAATAATAATAAAATACAGATATAGTTTACAAGTAGTTTACAAAGCTATCACATATGTGAACTCTCCTTTCAAAATTTTCAAAATTTATGGAGAGTTTAGTCACCTATATTTTATATTACATTAGGCTGTATATCTCCAATGAGGATGAAGTAACTGTTTCATATATGATGCTTGTTTAACACACAAAGATAACATTATTTGATATAACCAGTAACTGATTATTCTTCTAAAAGCCACTTTTGGTTATTTTTATTATGACCATTTTTCTTAATTTCTCTTTTTATTCATTTATGCCCATTTAGTGAAGAGTGGACATTGGTGAATTGCTTGTGAAAAAATAATTTATTTGACACCATTTAGTGAAAAGTGGATTTTAACCTTGCATATAAAATTTGGACTTTTAATTGCATAAAATTGCTCAAAATAATGTTGAAAAAATTATTTTATTTTTTTCAACTGGTGTTACATACTTTTAAAGATGTTTTCGTTCAGAGAATGGTGCTTATATACATTTAAAACATTAAAAACGTTATCAAATTTCTGCACTTGAAGAATGATTATAAGTATTTTTTGAGAGTACTTTGAAAATGTGTCAAATAAGTTTAATATTAATTATCATTCTCACTTTTAATGTTAATATTTTATTCATATATCTTACAGTTGGTGGAAATGAGGAATGTTAAGTACATAGGTGGCAAGTTTTCTAGTAATATTATGAATTTCGTTCCCTGAGCAAAGAAGGCAACTCTGCAGTTTTGCTGAGATGATTAACAGGATTACATGCCTTCATTTTGATCTTAGAATGGCATTTATCATCCAAAGATCAACCGTAAAAAAAAAAAAAAAAAAACAGCACCCAAAATGAGAAAAAAGCAAAATACAACCACTGAAATTCACCAGTCTCAACACCTGAAACACAATTGGATGAGCATTCTTTGTTGGACAAAGATTTATGGAAGAAAAAGAAGAAAAGAACTAGACTTATGAAAACTGAAGGATTTGAGAAGATCTTGCTATCCCCAGTTGAACCTTTTGAACTGACAACAGTTTATTCAGGAGAGATTCCTGAAAGGGCATAGACATATAGATAACAGTAAGCTAGAAGCAGTAAAATTGATGAAGCATTATCTTTGAAAGGTTTGCAAGATATTATGGTAGACAGCATACAACTTAACAAAAACAAAAACAAAAACATCATACGATGGGTGAGCAATTGGCTGACGGGCAGGGCTCAAAGGGTTGTGGTAAATGGGGCCACATCTGGCTGGCGGATGGTCACTAGTGGGGTCCCTCAAGGCTCCATTTTAGGGCCAGTCCTCTTCAGTGTATTTATAAATGATTTGGATGTAGGACTAGAAGGTGTTTTGAGCAAATTTGCCGACGACACCAAACTTGGAGGAGTTGTGGACTCGGATGAGGGTGGAGAGGCCTTGAAGAGAGACCTGGACAGATTGGAGAGCTGGGCGATTGCCAACCACATGAAGTTTCACAAAAGCAAGTGCCGGGTCCTGCACCTGGGATGGGGCAACCCTGGCTATACGTACAGACTGGGCGACGAGACGCTGGAGAGCAGCCCTGCAGAGAGGAATCTGGGGGTTGTGGTTGACAGCAAGCTGAATATGAGCCAGCAGTGTGCCCTGGCAGCCAGGAGGGCCAACCGTATCCTGGGGTGCATCAAGCACGGCATCGCTAGTTGGTAGAGGGAGGTGATTGTCCCCCTCTACTCTGTGCTGGTGCAGCCTCACCTCGAGTACTGTGTGCAGTTCTGGGCACCACAATACAAGAAGGACATTAAACTGTTGGAGAGTGTCCAGAGGAGGGCGACGAAGATGGTGAAGGGCCTAGAGGGGAAGACATATGAGGAGTGGCTGAGGTCACTGGGCCTGTTCAGCCTGGAGAAGAGGAGGCTGAGGGGGACCTCATCGCGGTCTACAACTTCCTCGCGGGGGGGAGTGGAGAGGCAGGTGACCTATTCACTGTAAACACCAGTGACAGGACCTTCAGGAATGGTGTTAAGCTGAGGCAGGGGAAGTTTAGGCTAGACATCAGGAAGAGGTTCTTCACCGAGAGGGTGGTTGCACATTGGAACAGGCTCCCCGGTGAAGTAGTCACTGCACCAAGCCTGTCTGAATTTAAGAAGCAATTGGACTGTGCACTTAGTCACATGGTCTAAACTTTTGGGCAGACCTGTGCGGTGCCAAGAGTTGGACTAGATGATCCTTATGGGTCCCTTCCAACTCGGGATATTCTATGATTCTATGATTCTTTGACCATCTCACTCTGACAAATGTCATTAGCTGCATTAAAAAGATTTGTAAATCTTGGTAAATCTCAAAAGCTCTTCTACTTAGAATCCAGACTGCTTATAAGCTGAAGGCAAAGAGTCATTAAGAGACTGGTCAGGTCACTGACAAAATGCACACAGGAAGATAGATTTCATCTTTGGAACCATATGGATAAATGCATTTATGATCAGATGACAGAAAGCAATCAGATTCCTCCTGACCAGAGGGAAGGCTATGACTTCTACATAAACACAGAAGACAGCACTCATGGATCCAGACTGCTATAGACATTAGTGTCTGGAGCACTAAAATGCCAGGAAACTCATGTAGAATCACAGCAGATTAACCTGTCTAAAGCCAAATTAAGTGATAACCTAGCTAACTATTCAGAATTTATATATAATTACACTGGCATAAAGGTAAATAATAATAATAATAATAATAAAAGTATCAAATATGTTGGACCTCAGGATTGATTTAAATCATCAGTTTCTTAAAGAATGCATGAACTTCAATCTTCAATCCATAAATTTGTGGAGCTACTCAGATAAAACAAAATTTCACATCTTTTCTGTAGTTTGACTACTATTACTTAGCTTTTGGAGGTTAACAGACACATATTTGTCCATTCTGCAAATAGAATTAAAAGTAAGTGTCTACGTGGTTTTATGTAATTTTTTATTTCTTCTCTTCTCCAATTTCTGCTGTTGTTTTCTGGTTTAACAGCCAGAGACTGACAGGAGGACTTAAGTCCTGTTATGTGCTTAAATACAAACACTACACTCTCAGACTTAACAGAGTTACTGGTTTTAGTTCTGTAGACGTCTGTGTCCAGATACATGTCTAATCTGAAACATCTACAGTGTAGATATTTTCTTTTGAGTTCCAAGAAAATAATAGTAGAACAATCCTTTGGGATTCTTGTAATGTCATGTTGTCTTCCTTACCTTCCCCACTCCCCACCCTGCTTATAATTTTTTCCACTTAATATCAGATAGTAGTTGATTGCAACTACTACTCAGTTTGGATCAACTACAGTTTATTGTAGTCAACAGTAGTGTGGCTATGTTCTCTGGTGGAAGCTGAACAGCATTACTTCTATCATCGCCAGTCTATAAGTTTTCAGCTAGTTTCAGCTGATGACTGAAACTGAATGTTCTTTGTGCAGCAAGAAATGGAGTGATGTGGAAAGCAGGAAGACAGTTAACATAAAGTCTCATTCAAGAAGCAGGACTGAAAATTAATCTACGTATTTTAAAGTCAAATCAGAAAACAAAAACAGCAATGACAACAACAACAACAAATAGATAACTTTTTTTTTATAATGAAATATAATTGACTGAGGTCCTTTTAATTGCACCTTTTTTATTTTTTTTTTTCATGGATTTTAATATTTGCATTTATTTCAGTTGTCTTGACAGTAGCCTTCAACAAAGGTAATGAAGAGATCTTTTATTTCTGACCTCAGAACTCCATAATATATGTTGTATCTTCCTGAAATGTAAAAATACAGGAAAAAAAATGTTAGGAAGGGAGGAAGGAAGGGAGGAAGGAAGGGAGGGAGGGAGGGAGGAAGGAAGGAAGGACGGAAGGAAGGAAGGAAGGAGGGAAGGGAGAAAGAAAGAAAATTAAATACTGTTTTGTAGTTAACTTGAAAACACATAAATTAATTATTCTCAGGGATTTCCATTATGAAGAAGAAGATATCCAAAGGGACGGCAATATTCTTCCTTTGTGTATGTGTGTGATCATACTGTCACACTGATAGGTATCTAACAAATAACTAGGAGTATCATCTGAAAACTTTTAGTAAAATCTTTATGTATGGTATTAAAAAAAAATAGACGACCTTCATTTTCATAATTCACTATAGCATGCATTTATGCCTATGTGCAGCTCTTCCATTTTATATTTTTGCTGCTCTATACAGTAATTAATGCAATGCTAGGGTCTATACAGTGGAAAAATGTGGCACAAAAAAAACAACAACAACAACAACAACAACAAATAACCTGCACTGATGGGATGTTTATTCTCCCACTAAAGCCAACATGAATGACATCTGTTTAAATGGGATATATAAGAACTAATTAATCTTTATGCATTCATTAAAAATAATACTTTTGAAATAAAATATTTTCTTGACATGTTTTAATATACTCCTGAGAAGTTTAATTACATTTTTGAAAGAAAAATTAGGTAGGAATTAGTTCAAATTGCTTTGTCATTACACTGCCCTTGAACTTTTCTAGTTGTGACTATGATACTTTGAATTATTTATAAGAATTTTAGTCTCTTTTTATCAAGTAATCAGAGAACTTCTCACTTACCTCATAAAAGAAACACAATACAGATTTTCCTGCTGAAAGAATACCTAAAAAAAGAAGAAAAAAAAAAGAAAAAAAAGAGAGAGCTAAAATCTAAAATTACAATTGCAAACATATTGTTTTCTTCCCTCGAGCCCCACAAATGCTTTGTAACAAATGACACCATCATACACTTTTGCCTGTTAACAGTTACGCTTCTCTTTTCTGTATAGACCTGGAAAACAGGGGAGCAATATGAGTTGTCAAGTAAATGGTATTACAGATATTTCCAATCAAAAAGTAGTTTCTGTGCACTTGTATGCATTTCAGAATCTTAATTTGTTAAAACTGACTAGGAATGTTCTGCAAGAATAATTTCGTAATATTAAATATTCTTTCAGTGTGGTACAAATTCCATAGAAACATTTAATATTTGTTTTTTTTTTCCAAATAAAAACAGTGGTAAGAATAAAAAAGTAATACTTGCAAGGCAGTTAGGAGATGAGATTGACTGACAGGGAAGAATATTAGAGAGAACAGAAAGGCTGAATGGCCCACCTTTTCATTGCTTTACCTGGCTGGTTGTCTCCTGTCTGCCTGAAAAATGGTTTATTGTTAAAGTCTGAATGCCCAGCTTTCAGAAATTCATTGTTCAAAGGCACTAAGCAAAACTGATAAATGTCTTCATAAAACAAAGTAGCATTCCAAAGAAATTCCTATCTGGAATTTTTCAGAAAGGAAAGATTTTGTATTTTTATTTTTTCCAGAAAGCTTGACATATTTTGTCGAAAAAAAAAAAAAAAAATCTGTTCCCATTATCTTCTGCACAGATATGTCTATGTAGTCTGTCAAACATAAGCAGTGCCATACAGTCATCTGAGGCAACTGAAGATAAAATAGCTCACGCACCAGAAGTTGTACCGCTGGTCCTCCTTGTTGTGCCACCTTAACTATTTCAGATTCTTTTTCAAGATATCTTTGTTTTCAGGCACCTACATCACCTCATGGTAGAGTAATTCTTTAGAGATAGCCCGTGTAAGTCCATATAACACTGGTTTGTTCAGCCTGTCAGGTTTTGAAGCAATTAGAAAAAGCAAACAATTCAGAAAGATACTTTAGATTACTAAATACATGGTTTAGAAGTCTTGAAGTTGATAGTTGTTACATTTTGCATTTGTTGCCTATAATAACCTTGTGTTCTAATTAAACACTCACAAAATTCATGTGAAATTTTGGAACCTAGCTCAAGATGTGAAGTGTAGAGTTAGCTGTAAACAAAGCTATCTTGTGTTTTGGGAACAACCTATTAGGTTATGCAATGCAAACTATGGCAAATTAGTCAACACTGAGGTTGCTGCTACTGCAGGTAAATTGCTCTTGGCACTGAAACTGCCATATTTATGGCTACCTGATGTATCTCCATACATTTCTAATTCCATAGAGCAAGTATACTCACAGGTCAACTGAAAAAATTACGAAGAATCTGAAGATGATGTTCATAAGAAGGAAAATAAAGTCAGAGCTTTATTTTTTCATTCCAAGCTTTGGGATATGGAACTTCAGAATTTCCATAAGCTATACATATTTTTATATTTTTATTTTTATTTTAGTTTTTATTTTTAATCTCCATTAAAATTTTGTAATGCTTCTGTTACCTTGTGTTAGCTTTTTGTAAGCAGTTGCTTTAATCAATAGTTTCTATTTCCTGGCTTGACAATACAATGCTAATGCAATTAAATATATTGGTCTTTGCAAAATACATGGTGGAATATTAATATGTCTTCTTGTAAACAACACAGGGAACTGTCTTATATCAGAAAAGCAGAATGGATTAAGAAAAATAGGCAAAAGAGAAGAAAAAGGAAATATATATATATAAACAGCTGTTCAAAGTGGGACATTTCCTGCTTTTTTAAGATGGTACTTTGGAAGGAAAAAATATAGTCAAATTCAGAGGCTTCATTGTGAAATCAAGGAAAATCAAATCATAAATCTGTTATTATTATTATTATTATCTAACAATTCAGAGGACTCTTCATCATTTGTTGTCTTAAAATAATAGTTTAATACATTTTTAAAATAATATGTCTATGGTGGTTTTACCGTGCTAGGCAGCTGAACAGCACAACTGCTCTCTCACTCCCCCTCCTTAGATGAGGAGGGGAAGAAGTAAAGGAAAGAACAACTCACGGGTTGAGATAAGGATGATTTAATTAAAGGGAAGAAAAAAAAAATAATTATTAAGGAAAGATTATTATTAATTAAACAATTTAAGTAAACAATTTAACTAAACAATTAACAATTTAACTAAAGGGGAAAAAAAAAGGAAAGGGGAAAAGGGAGGGGGAAAGGGAAAACTAAACAAAACAAGTAAAGGCTATGTGGAAGTGCAGAGGAAAGAAATTACTCTCTACTTCCCACAAATGAGCGATGCTTGACCACGTCCTTGAAGCAGGGCCTCAACACATGTAGCCGTTGTTCGGGAGGAGGACAGACATTTTCACAACGAGAGGCCACTCCTCCCCTCTTCCTCCTTTTTCCACCTTTTATTGCTGAGTGTGACATCATATGGTATGGAATATCCCTTTGGTTGGTTTAGGTCAGCTGCCCTGGTGATGTTTCTTTTCTCACATTTTTGCCCACCCCTAGAGGGGTTAGAGAGAGTCCTGATGCTGTGCCAATGCTGCTCAGCAGGAGACACAACACTGGTGTGATACCATTGCAGTTTTAGCTATGAGTGCAGAGCACAGCACTGTATGGGCTGCTGCAGGGAAAGTTAACATCCCAGCCCGACCCAGTACAATGTCATGACTCAAGTTGATGTTTATTCAAATTATTATTTAATCCAGGAAGCCTGATATTTCCTTTTGATCATTACTGGTGAGTCATTGTAATTTTCCGTTGCTTTTCGTACCTGAAAACCTAAAAAGCACATAAAATTTTAAATGATAACTTTCAAATAATGTTATTAAATGGAGAGCTGAAGAGATGAAATGAAGAACAGACAGGTGAAAGCAGATGTGTATTTACAGAAACCATTCATTGGTGAATTCAGTAAACAGATTTCCCATTGAAATCAAAGAGATTCGAATCTCAGTCTAATTTTCCAACATACGTATGAATGTAGATAGATTATTATTATTATTTTCTTTTGATATTTTAAAACGGTAATAAAGTCTGATTTAGTTACAAACAGATCCCACCTCAAAGTGAAAGAGACTGTAAATCTCTGTACATATACGCTTGTAATGTAGCAATTCTGAAGCATACAAATGGAACAACCATAGAAGCCTACTATGGCTGCCAAAGTGGACAGACAGAATTCTTCACCTTTTTGAAATCTTTAAATTATCTCTGTAGCTGATAAGTTTTAAAGGCTCAGGATTAAAGTTTCATTATAGCTATGTAAGTACCAAGGCAGACTTCTTAACATCTATAGTATAAAAAAAAAAAAAAAAAAAAGAAAAATCTTCAACCTCTACTGTTGTCAGTGCTGTCAGTACTGTTGAAAGCGCTGCTTTCTGGAGGCATTTTCTTGGGTGCCGACAGAAAGTCTAGCACAATTATTTTATTATGTGCATGTAACTCATAGAGACAAAATTGGGCTTTGTAAATGAAAAGTATTTCCAAGATGGGAGAAGCCATTCTATGATGTGATTAAATGTTACAAATCTGATCTTTTATTTATTTATTTATTTTGGATATGTTGATGGCAAGGATTTATTTTATTTTAATTTCATTTATTTTATTTTAATATCCAGATAAATCCAGATAAAGACACTACCTTCATTACTGAAATAAGGAATCATAGAAGAAGCAACCTGCTGAATGTAAACAGTAAAAATTAATTCATGTCCTTGCTTTCTAGTGACATACTCTCTACTCTCTTGCACCAATATATTAAGATATTATTAGCAGGACTTGAAAAATAAAAGATATAAAAAGCCATATTTACAAAATTCTACAAGTCAAAAATAAGGGGGGTGGGAGGGCTAGTTTTGTCTTATTTGGGAATACTTTTGCTGAAAGGGGAGGAAAACAGAGAAATTAAAAAGAAAAAAGGCCTCTTCCTGATGCCTCATCCCTTAATTTCAGAATAGATCTAGACTGCTCTTTATTTATCTATTTCATGTGAGATTTTGTATTTTTGCAGTGTTACTCATCACCAACATATATTATGATACATTTAAAATGACTTTTTGTGGATACTTGCTTGGTTAGGCATATGGTAGGCAGACATACCAGTGTGAAAGTAACTGAATACTCTTCTCTAAGGCCCAAAACATCTTGAAAGAAAATAAATGGCCCACAATGTCTTCAGAATACACGTTTAAGATAACATCTGGAGTTTAATTTCAAATCAATGTATGCTTAAAAGGTACATGAAAGAATGTTTTATTTCTTTAATTATTGCTTACAGATTGTGCATATATATGATGATGGCTGGAGTAGAAATGTGTTTTAATTGGAAGAGAAGATAGCCTGCTTTGCAAAAACAGTATTGCAGTGTTTGCTCTCTTCATGTTTTACTGTCTCAAATGCAATCTGCTAATAGACATGGTTTTAGTTATTTTTTGCTTGTTTGTTTGTTTTTGGAACTGTTTCATTTCTAAATTATGCAAGGATATGAAGAAACAGAAGGTTTCAATTTCATTTTGTATTCTAGGCCAAAAATCTCAAGCTCTGAATCTAACTTGAACTAATTTACTCAGAGTTCAGAGAAAGAATATAAGAGTTTGGGTATGACAATGCCATCATCTTGTTGTAAGAGGAATATGCGACACGTGCTGAAGGCAGAGAAAAGCAGCACTTACACACAAAGTTAGAAACACGAAAAATGAAAATTAAAACCCTATTAAGCATCTACGTTAAAATTTACAATTCCTTTGAAATTGCTATCATATAGCTCAGTATATATTCTATGTATTTGCTTGGAGAAGAGAAGACTGAGAGGGGATCTTATCAACATATACAAATATCTGAAGGGAGGGTGTCAAGAGGATGAGGGTGGACCGTTTTCAGTGTCCCAGTGACAGGACAAGATCAGTGTACACAAACTGAAACACAGGAAGTTCTGGCTGAATATGAGGAAATGTTTATTTACTGTAAGGGTGACAAAGCACTGGAATAGGTTGCCTAGAGAGGTTGTGGCGTCTCCTTCTTTAGAGATATTCACAACCTGCCTGGATGTCATCCTGTGCAGTGTGTGCTAGGTGACCCTGCTGGTCAGGGGTGTTAGATCAGATGATCTCCAGGGGTCCCTTCCAACCTCAACCATTCTATGATTCTGTGATTCTAGTATAATATATGTCTTTCATATTCTAAACAATGGTGGAGTCAATGTTGACCTGTAATTTCAACTCATAGTTTCAAGGAACAAATCTGCCCTTCTTAGGGAGCTCAGATTTGCCTCTTTCTCAACTATTCTGCCCAAGGATCCAAACCACCAGAAAGGTATATATTGCTAATCTCACTGAAAGGTGGAGTATCATGTATATGAACTTCCCTTAAATTTGACAACTCCACACTAAAAACAGACCTGGCTTATATCTACACAACATGGATGAGATTCTGCTCAACTGAATATGAATCTTTTTAATGTCTGTAATGACATAGGTGGCTAAATTCCCATTATGTTTCACTTAGCTCTCCTAAAGAGCATCTGAGTAGGACATAACATCTTTTATCTGGCCTAGACTCCATGTGCTGTAGATTCTATGCAATATCTTTAATACTAGTAGCTACTGCAAATAAGGAAACTGAATTAGACACCTCCATTTGGTCAGTGGAATCCTGGTGAATGATTTCTTAACCTGCATTGCCTGGCTAAATCCTCATTGACTCTTATTGGGGGTGGGGGTGGGGGGAGAAGGGACAAAGGCAGAGAAGGAAGGGTGAAGGAATACATGCAGCACAGCAAATTTCTCAGAGAGCAGCTTGGGTAAAAATCAGTCCCCTTTTATATTAATGATACATAAGAGGGAGCATGACACCACCACTTAGGTAAATAGTGTTGTTAGTTTCATGTTTCATTCTTCTTCCTGAGACAGTCCATAGATAATATTTCTTGTTTTTCTTCAACAAGAGTTTATTCCTGCACCTTCGTAACTGTTCCCATCAGCAACACTAAGGGAAAGTGTACCTGACTTCATATATGGATTGAAGGTAATATAATACATGCATGAAATTAAACAAGTCTCAGGTGTTTAAAAATATTTTCTAATCTCATTCAGGTGCCAGAAGATAGCATGTCTTGCCTCCAGCTGGCAGTCCAGTCAGGAATCTTTCCTAGCTGTTATGTAGTATCTCCTTGCAATACACAGACATCTTGACTACCTTAAAGCACCTCAATTGATGTGTTTAGTCAACTTGAGTTGGAAGAATCAGAAGGTATTCAGACAAAAGTGGTGGCTTTTATAATATATTTATTAGGAATTTACATCTTGGTGTTTAAAACAGACTGAGAACAGGGGAAAGTATGAAGTGTGCCTGTTAAGGCAGTTATCCAAGATGTTGTTTTGTAAGCAGAGAAGAAAATGAGAGAAGAAAATAGCCTAGCAATATTATAAGGCAGTCCATTACCTAAGAGAGGCAACATTTTTTTTTTTTTTTTTTTTTTTTTTTTTTATGGAGTAAGTGTAAAAGTAGGATCTTTTCCTCCTGATTAGGAAGGGAAAGGTCATTCAGAATATCTGTTGTCTTTCAAAGCATCTGTAAATATAGTAACAGAAATTCTTTTGTTTAATAAATTTCCAGATAATGCCGGTCCTAAGACAAAGTGTGCAACCAAACAAGCTAGATGAGATATTAGCTCAGATATCTCAACAACGGTCTTTAATTACGGTTCTAATAATGTGCTCCTTTGTTTATCATTTGTAACTGAAGTATTCTTGTATATATATATATATATATATATATGAAATGCACAAAATGTGATTATAAACCCAAGTATTAGAGACACTATCAATCATTCTTCTGAGTATGAGAAATTCATCAGGAGTGCAAACTCAATTTCTGCAGTCTGATACTCAATAAACAACCCATGAGTAATACTTGTTTTTGGCTACCACAGCAAGAAGCAAGGATTTCCTTTAACAGAAAATCTATCTCTATACTGATGTTAATCACTTTGAGGATGGGTTATCTTTTGCTGTAATCAGTTCTACCTCATAAATCCAGTGCACACTGCCTATTTGAAAAAGTTGAATTACTGTCCATGAATACTCATAAAAGCATCTGAACTTTGCCAAATACCTTCATACTCTTTTGCACTTAGTTCAGCAGAGTCTCACCACAAACCAAGAGAAGAGTCTTGTACATGAGAAGTTAAAAGAACAGAGGCATTTCATCATTCATATCATAAAACAAACAAACAAACAAAACATTAAGAAACTCAGGGTATTCATACAGGTATATATGAAAAGTTAATTTCCAGAAGTACAGAGCAATAAAAACAAGGTATGCCCAAACTCTTTTTATTAATAATTAAAATATGTATATATGTGAAGTGCTTTTTAAGTAATGAATGCTAGTCATAAATATTTAACAGTTGCAGTTATGAAATATGCCCTAAATAATGTCTAAATGTTAACAGGAATGTCTTATACTTAACAGAACAATGAATTCCATAAATATTTCAAAACTGTGTGTCTTACAGGTGGAAGCCAAGAATACATGTCCTGCTGTTTGTTTTAATCCAACACTGCAACTTTCAGGTCTGTTCTTTTTGGGCTTAATAAGAACAAAGAGTTTTCTTCCAAACATAATATCAGAGTCAATAGAAGATTCTCATTGGAGTTTCTGTCAGATAAGTACAAGTAGCAGCATCAAAATCATGCGGCAAGAAATTCAAAGCATATAAACTGTGGATCAATCCATCTTCATACTGGGTGTCTTTTGTGTGTGGCTTATCTTTATCAGAAATAAAGTTCATAGAAAGTTCACAGGATGCTGACTTCCTACTCCCTTCAAGAGAGAATTAATTGATTGTCCTCCAGAGGTGCTGAGCATCTGTTGTGACAATGTTTTAGAGAATTACATGTCAAAAAAAAAAAATAATAACATTCTGATTCAGTAGGCGATAACTGATAACATTATAATTGTAATTAGAATAAATCGTGATGGAGGAAAAAATAGTTGGAAGAAAAAATAGGTAATCACTTGTAGACAAATTGTATACTTAACCCTTAATATTACTATATATATATTTTTTTTTTAAATGAGTGCCTTAGAATTTTAATACAAGTTTCTTATTTGTTACAGTATTTTAAGTAAAGGCAGGATAAGTAGGAGAAAGAGATATGTGGTGTGGAGAAGAACATAGAGTAGTGAAGACTCCTGTTATGACTTGGGTAAGAGCTTTTCTTCTGCTCCTCCTAAAATTTTTCCCTGTAAAAAAAAATAAAAATAAAAAAATGGAGAAACTGCTCCTGGAATGTCTCTCTGGGAACTGTGAGACTTGAATATACATAGTAGTGTGATTAAGGTGGCACCATAAACAGCCAAGGTTTTCAGTAATGCTAGGGGAAAAAAAATACATGGAGAAATAAATAATAGAGTTCAAAGTGAAAGTGTAATACTTATCTTAGGAGAGGTGTTTGGAGTTTTCACAGGTTTTTGAATGCTTCAGTTCAGGGAAAAAAAACCTCAGCTTTACTGCAGTCAGTGATCTCTTCTGTCACTATGACAATAAAGCCAGAATTTTACCCAAGGAGTACAGAGCAGCTAGAATACTCAGTGTATTCTGCCAAAAGGTTATTGTCAAAGACTTTAACTTCCTTTCTTTCTCTCTCTGTAATGGTTCTCACAGAGTCTACAGCAGATGTTTGGGTGTAAAAACTCTCTAAAAGATGTTCCTTTCTCCTATGAAAATATCAGCTTTATGAAAGGCCTATAGGGCTTCTACCTCTATTCACTTGGGCCTCCCACTACCGGAAAATTGTCCTTTGATCTTTACAGTTCCCTCACTACATTATAATGAGTTTGTAAAAGTATTTCTTCTTTCTCCCCCCCAATGGTTTCCACATGAACATCTAGTTTTATTAGTCTTTCCTTTATAACTTCCTTTTCAGTAGCACTGCAGGTCTCAGCCGAATGAAACTCCTGCAGCTTACAGATGACAACAATACTGAGGAGACTTCCAGCTCCAGGCTCCCAAGGACTTCTTGCTCTCATCAGAGTATATTTAATCAGTATCTGTTACTGAAAAGCAAGACTGAATGAAGTCAGGTTAGTGCATTCATGTAAGGCTGAAACAATAACAACAGAGGCAAAGCAATGCAGACTAGACATACTTTGATTAATTCAGAAATATTTAATGAGGGTGACAAGATATCAATATACATAGTTAATATTTGTTAAAATATTTTTTTTATGATCAGAAGAGTCATTATAAGAGAAGTAAAGAATGTGCAATATGTACTAAACTTGGAGAACTACTTATACTTTAAATACAAACGAGGTTATTCTATCCTTCAACATACATAGTTACATATCTATCCTTCAATGTACATAGTTACATATTCTATCCTTCAACATACATAGTTGTTCAATCAGATTATTTTATCATCTTAATTAAATGTTAAATTAATGTTTATGTAAATGTTATGTTATGTTAATGTAAATGTTATGTTTAATGTAAATTAATGTAGATGTTAAATTTCAACATCTTAATTTCTTTTATACTTTTTTTATACTTTTATACTGAAAATCTGGAAGACATATCAATGACAGAAAATCTTTTATTTGTTTCGCAATATGACCTGCTCTTCAAAACTATATGTAAGTTATCCAAATCAAACCATGAAGATGTCCTGTAAGGTAAGTACATTTAAGCTGATAATCATACAAGTGAATACAGTATTTAGAAAAAAAATGGCAGAGATGATGAGGTAAGAACATGAGAAACTGCAAATATCAATTGTGCAGGTCCAGGATAATATTCACTAACTTTTCCCAAAGAAATTTTTTTTTGGTAAACTGCTCACTGAATTGCTTCAGAACTGTGGCATAACCTTACTGAAAGCTATTGTAAACAGTGACATCACAGGTTGAAAAAATCTTTAATTATTCACCATATCTGGCAAAGTGAATTCAGTGCATCACAAATGCAAATAGCATAAGGCAAGAAGTCAGAATTAATCCAAATGTTAGTGTGCAATCTCCATCATACTACCCATGGTTTTTGTTTGTTTGGTTGGTTGCTTGCTTGATTGGTTGGTTGATTGGTTTAATAGTTATATAATCTATTCAGGCTACCTCTCAGTACCAAAAGTTAACATATGGGATGTGGAGGAAAATGACCTCTTTAAGACTGGATGTGTGAGTCATTCAAAATGACTTCTGAAGATGAAGAAATCCTAGCTCTGTGGTAAAGCACCTGGCAAGTTCATTTTTCTTGGTACCATTTCCATTCAGACCCGTGTGTATCTTTGCAAAGATACATAGTGATCCTATGAGATACCATATCCATGTATTCTAGGACTTCTATGGGTAGGGTATCTCCACAGTAAAATTGTTTGCCTGTGAACTACCTGTTGCCTACCACACCTAGGAATGCAGAAGTGCCCAAAAGTTCTTTGTTATCTGATGACCACAAAACTCATTACAAATATGTGTCCTATCCTTCTTCTACTTGTTAAAATATTTTGTTATTCATCCTCTTGAAAGACAGATCTCTTTTTATGTTCACTTTATCCTCTTTCTTACATACTGATCTCTTAGATGGCTTAAGTTCTAGTTTATTTACTCCTGCCCTGGTTACTATCTTGAATGCAGATGGAAATGCATACATAGCATTTTTTATTATTACTTATTTATTTAAACTCTGAATTAGTTCTGTGTTGAATGCATCCTTCTCTGGAGCACATATTCGTGAAAATAGGATGCAGTTTATCTAGAATTACTTCTTCTAACTGATGAGGTCTTGACTGCTGTGATTCATCATTTAGCCATGCTATTTCCATTCAGACTGAGAGAAACTCTTTGGAGTCTTGTCCCAGGGGCTATCTGGAGAGGAATGCTTCTTCAAAAAATGGCTTTTAATTTCTGATAAACAAGATCCTTGAGAGCCCATGCACTACACAAGAAGGAATTCACCATTTTTTAAAATTATTATTATTATTTTTTTTTACACTGGTAAAAGTCTGATTAGTTATAAAAATAGTAACAGTTGTTGTTAATAATATTTTGTCTTGCTTGATTAGATTCTCTTTTAATGGTTGAATTACAGTGTTGAAACACAAGCCTAGGCAATTAATACAACAAATATATGTATTCAGCATATTTCGGTGATGCATGGTGAAAGTTTTTTTTTCCTTTTTGTCATAATTTTTGAGTAAAATTTTGAATATATGGAAGCACAGGAAATTAAATAAAAAATGGCATTAATGCTTTGTATACAAAAGAAAATGCATTTTTTCATATTACGGAAATAAATATTTTCAATGCAATCTATTTTACATTTTATGTTTATAATAAAATATGTTTAAATTTTCTCTCACCTATAAGAATAAATAAATAAATAAATACATAAAGCTAAGTTTATTTCCCACAGGTGAGGAAGCATATTTTATGTGATGAATCATTAAGACAAGAAACAAGTTTTATATAATGAGTTGAAAGCTAGATTTCTGAGTTCTCAAAAGATATGTAAAATATGTTTGTGTTCCTCTTTATTTTTGAGATCTCAAATTTTAAATCTCTTTATTTCTCTACAATGTGTCTTAACTAGACAATAGGGACATTATTCAAATTCAGTGAGAAAATTAGGTGTCTTCTGTGTAAATTATAGAAATAATAGTAATATCAATTCAGATAATGGAATTAAAAATAATTATTTGTCTACATATTTTAAAACACTATATGCAAAAACTCATCTCTCAGCTTAGAATGATTATGAAGACAGTGTTTATATATGAGCAAAAATTCTGTCTAGTTGTTAACAATGCAACAAGATACCTATGCTCTTGCATAACAAAAATACATCTGCTGTATATAAATAAAAGATCATTTATTCTTGATGGCACTTTTATTAAAAGAAAAAAGAATCCAATTGGTATACCAGTAACTTCTCAGCACTTATGATTATCATATCAAAGACTCCAATATAGCATGTACTTTCAATGTATCATTAAAGATACTATGGAAATATAACTTCAATTTTATTTTAAGGTTTTTAAAATCTGTAACTTAATGTTCTTTTCTCTTTATATTCTTTTTTTTTTCAATTTTGTGTACTGTATATATTTTTTCACTCTTTCTTATGCCTCCACAGAACTTCCTCAAATTGTTCCTGTAAGTTCAGAAAGAAACATTCTTTTGTTTCTTTTCCTTCCATTATTTTTTTTCCAGATTACATGCTGACACGGCACCAGTGCCCTTTCTAGTTTCTTTTAACTTTCAGCTTTTGAAATTTTAAATTGAAAAAGCAGTGCTTAGCATGGCACAAGACCTGACCTGCTGAACATAAAAATTGGCTTGCATTTGGCTCCATTCCATTAAGTCAGAGAAAGCCCATAGCACTCGCTGTATAGGATGATAATTGCTATCAGTGAATAGAATGATTGTCTCAAATTTTCCAGGAAATTCCAAGTAATATTAAAAAAAAAAAAAGAAAAAAAGAAAAAAAGCAAACTTCACTTAATATAAATATGTTATAATATTTTATTAAGCTGTTCCTTTAAATGTATAATTCAAGGTATTTACATATTTGCATATCAGATATCTTCATTTGTTAAACAGTGTTATCTCATGGTTTCCTTGTCCTTCGTCACCTGCTTTTTCCTGGTTTGCCCAAAGGACAAATCTCTTTGGAGTTATGAAACCTTGGGTTTTATATTTTTGTAGCTCCTAAGAGAAGACAAATCTTTCATGATTGTGGCTCCTGTCTGATGTCACTGATTTCCTGCTAACATTCTTCCTTTTCCTTTTCTTTCATGTACCACTACTTTTTTCAGACCAGAACTTTGTTTCATCTAGTCTGACACAACAATTAATCAAGTTAGATATGATTATTTCCATGACTGTATGCAGTACAATAGCTTACACAACCTAACTGTATTAAGACATCCACTCTTGATTGTTACCCCGCCCTTGGAAGAAAGGGATTAGAGAAGTCACATCACCTAATATCAGGTATCCAATAAAGCAAGTAAAATAAGGATAGGGTTCTAAGATTCCTCTATAATCAAAGAATACATATAGATTTGCTCTTAATGATAATATAGATCTTATGTGGAATTCAGTGTTCCCTGCGAGCCCAGTGTGAGCCCAGAGGCTCTCCATTGACTCAAAGGTACAGATTGATGAATCTTCTAAACCAGATACGTTAGTTAGGTAGGGTGAATCTATACAGAAACAACTACATAGCTAGATTTTTTAAATGAAAACCATACATTTGCCCAATTAGATTTTTTTCCTTTAAATTTGTTTTCAGTATTGTATTTATTTTTAGAAGTAATGACAACTTTCTCAGTACAGATGCATTGTTCAATGGTAGTATTAAAACCCGTTCCCACAACGTGTCCCAGATCTGAAAAATCCTCTGAGTCTAGGAAGACAAAGGGTATATTTGGATGTAGGTAGGAAGCAATTTTACTTATTATGAAGAAAAGAAGAATCTATGATCAGACCACTTATCATACTGTTATGGTGCTTTTGAAGTGTGCAGGCCTGACCCACAATGAACAAACAAAAAGCGCTGGAAGATTACATTAGAAAGTAATATATATATATATGTATATATATATAAATTATTATATATTATTATATACTATTATATATTTATATATATTTACATATTATATATTTTATATAATATATATTATTATATTATTTATGTATTATATTATATACTATATTATATATCATATATTATATATATATTACATATTATATATATATATATATATATATATATATATAATATATGTAATATATTATTTTTTATAGAATAAATAACTTACCTCAAGCCAAATATTTTACTGAATCCAGTTCTGTATTCATCTGGTCCAATCATCCTGCTCAAGCAAGGACACCTAGAGCAGCTTTCCCAGGACCATGTCCAGATGGCTTTTGAAGATCTCTAAGAAGGAAGACTCCACAACCTCTCTTTGCCAGTCCTCTGTAACCCACACAGTTTCCTGATGTTCATGAGGAACCCCTTGTGTTTCACCTTGTTTATGTTATCTCTTGTCCTGTCACTGGATATCACTGAAAGCATCCTCTTTGTGCCAGCTCTTGAGATATTTATAGACATTGATAAGACCCCCCTTGATCAGGTATACATTTTTTCCCCTTTCTAAAAATAGTATGAAAAATGACATCAAAATTATCAAAAAAATATCAAACAGCTTAGATGATAATATCAAACTGAAATATGATAAAGGTACAGGTCAAAATCCCATTAGCTTTCATTCTGATTCAGTACTTAGAGATCATATTCTTAAAGATATCAAGTGCTTTATCCTTTCATGTCATTCATAGAAATAGAGGAGCACATACCAGGGCGCTGAGTTTAGTATGCTAGTACAGTCAGTCATATAAGTTAACCCTTTTACATCATGACTAAACTAGTAAAGGTTTAATTATCCTTCTGGAATGCTGCCTTAGAGCTCCTGAGACCTGATAACAGCAATCCTTTTTTATATTCCTGCTAAAACTTACTCCCATCAGCCTTCATCTTACCTTGTGAAAGTAGTCAGAGTATTTGACATTCTCTCATGCACCAGGCTCTTTAACATAGCAAGCAGCCTTTTTTTTTTTTTTTTTTATATGCTATTCCTCTTAAAATTAATCTGTCTAGAAACAACTGGAGATGAGCTTAGAGTTTCATATGAGGTTATATTATTTTTTATTGTACATTCAAACATTAATTGATTGTAATACAATAGAGTAAAATATGAGAATATTGACTGTTCAATGTAGCTTTGGCTAGTCCATGGTTATATTCAACCTGATTACAACTGAATATACAAGTATATACACATATATATGTGGGCAAATTGGGTAATAAGAGATCACTGAAATGGCAATAATTAGAAATTTTACAAATAGAGATAGTTTTAAATGGTTGAAACAAAATTTTACTAAATTCAATCACACAGTTTGTGCTAATGTTTATTTCTCAAGTATTACTAATCATCATCATTATATATATGAACCTGTTAGTTTTAATATGTATGTCCTAAATTAGTGGTAAGTATACAATATCAAGGAGAAAAGCCTATATAATTAAAATTGATGGTTGTGTTCCTTAACAGTCCTTAGTTAACAAGGTCCATGCAATCAGCCATGAGTGTTCTTCAGTGATGAAAGTCAGAAACAAAGCAGACTTCTCCAGTTTTCCTCAATTATGTCAGATTTTATTTATTTATTTATTTATTTATTTTGGTTACTTGCACTCCTTCCAAAAGTTACAGAAAATAGCAAAAATAGAATTGAGTTATTTTTCAGTATGTAAAGAAATGACAAAAATTATTAAAGAATTTGAAAGTAAATGAAAAATCAAATAATATTTAAAAAAACAGATTGAAAACTAATCACATATATAATAAAGAATATATTAATTTAAGCAATTTATCCATTTTTTATTTTTAAGCTTGAACTGTATTGTTAAAGTTTATTGTAAAACAAATCCATACAGGAATGCTGAAGGAAGTATATATTCTTCAGACAAAGTATTTTTTCAAGTAAAAGTTGCATTTACCATAGCATACAGTATAAGGATAATTTGACTTAAATTTCTTCAACTGTTCATATGTTTCAGAGAGAAAAGAAAAACCTTTCTGACTACTGGTGGAAACTCTCTAGTTAATTTTGAAAACACTGGTAAACAGAATAATCTACTATTTTAGTAGTCTAGTATTCAATAATCTACTAGAGAAGAAATAATCTTTTCCAAATCCTTGTAAATAATAATAATACTTGTTACTTCAGTTAATTGGCACATTTTTATTTTTTTTTATTTTTTTTTAATTATAGCCTTGTGTTTCTCACAGTAAAAATGAAATCAAATTGGCTGAAATTCTCACTTCATTGGAGTTTATGGTAAGCCTTCCAATTATTTTAGTAATTTCAGGCTTTTATCTAAGTATTTTATTCCCCCCAAAAATCCAGATATTCCAAGATTGGATTGTTATCTTTAAAACTATTTTATAAGGCTATTATTTTTTTTTTAATATGTCCCTTCCCACCCCGCACTCCCCCACTAGATTGTAATGAATAGTTATTCTCCTTAAACATATTTTTTTTATCCATTATTCTGCTTTAAACATACATTTCAGACAGTTTTAAATTTACATACTATGAGACACAGAGGAAGTTACTTGTAATAACAGAAAATTTTGAAAAATTGGATTGCTATGCTTATTCTTAGTGATTGCCTTCTTGAAGATACATATTTTCCAGTGAGGAATTCAGTCAAAAATGCTTCTGTATTAAATTGCCCCCAAATGCATGATAAGCCACGCTTATCCCCAGAAGCTCTTTTGAGTTCGAATTCTGATATACTTAGGTTTAGTACCTGGTAGGGCACAGAGGACCTCCAGGGTCAAGCTAGATTTACAGTAAATGACTCTTATAAACAGATCAGGAAACATTTTTCAGAAGTTCGTTACTAGAAAATGCTAATAAATTTAGAAGAAATTGTTACAGAGCCACCAAGCCAAATTTCTGGTTTAGATAGGACTCAAAGATGAAAGAAAAGATCTTTCTTTTTGCCAAATTCTCACCAATTATATTAAATTAATAAAAATATTCCTGTAATTTGAAATTAAAGAAGTGGCAATCAACCTTCATGCTTTCTGGAATAATATGTGAGGAATATGTAAATGTTCTTATATATACATTTACTTTTATATTGCAGGTTAATTTTCTGTCATTACAGGGAAAAAATAGTAAAGAAAATACTGATTTTCAACAGTAAATTTTGAGAATTTTTAAGTATATCAATGATAAGGCTGGTTGGAATTTGTTGTGAAGGCTGAAGAATTCAGGAAATAGTGCAGAATCTCAATGTCAAATGATCATATGCATATCTTAAATACGTACATGTTCATGAATTTGGGTAAGGTATATTTTCTAGAAAATTATAATCTGTTTTCAGGTAATTTGTAAATGAAAAGAGGAAGTTTTGCTGAATGAAGTAGTATGACTTTTGTAGGTTTTTTTTTGTTTCTTTTTTTTTCCTGATGTTTGAGATCTGCATACTTACATACATGTTGCTTATTTTATTAGCAATTTGCAAACCTAGCATTCCACACCAAGATGTTTGGAATTTTACTGATGCTGATATGGCTAACATTTTCAACTCTTTTTCATAAAATGCTGATGTTATTGTGAAGTAAATGTATTCTCCAGATATATGCTGATCTTTTTTTCAGTGTAACTGATATCAATTTTTGTTGCCACCTCCCGTTTGTCTCAGTTTACTGAGATACACTGTTCTAAGTGTCTGTGCTATTCATTTTAAACATAATATCCATAATGTCTAATGACAGATTTTTATTTTAAGAACAGATTTTTATTTTAAGAATACAGATATGTTCACTGCAAGAAACCTATAATATTTCAAATGGAAAGCAATGTTGAGAAAAATAATGTCAATTCAAGTAACCAATAGCTAATAAAATGTGAGCTGTTATTCAGTTAAATATCCTTTTTAATTATATTATTTGTTTTATTTATTTATTTATTTTATGATGAACTATGCTCTGTTCTTCTGCGAAGTGGTGGTTGCTTCTACAGCACTGGAAATTGTTTTATTGTTGAAGATGAAGTCTTGATGCAAAATCTGAAAATAGTCAGGTGTTTAACAATTATGGAATGGATGTGATCACAGTCAGTAGCAAACTGTCCCACTTTTTTCAGAAAGGTATTTCCAAATGTTTGACTGTCATAAAACAGTTAACCAGAATTCCAGATACATTTATTTTTCTGAAGGTAAAAATTGTGTGTTATGAAGAGCAGGGTGTAAGTCTTCATATAACAGCACTATCCGGTGACCCTATCACATAAATGCTATACATGGATAGCTAGAGAGAAAAACAAACAAACAAACAAACAAGCAAAAAACCTGCTTGTTATCTTAGAAAATTGTCCTGGATAGAAGAAATTCATAATGTACTAAAAATATATCTGGCTCCAATATTCATTTACAAGTTAGAAGTGATCATCAAATGGTCAGTAGCTTCATTCTTTGTTGGTTCCCAATAAATTTCATAGGATTAAGCCCAATTTACACATATATTTTTAAGACAAGGAAAAGAAAATGTGTGACTAGGTCTTGTGATGCTTATAATCCATCTCTTATGGTTTTATGTTAGATCAAGATAAGAAATGGAATAGACTTCATGTAATGTATCTTTAAAAGGACAGGCTTAGAGCACATTAGGAAAATTGGAATGGTATTAATTTATGTGAGGGCTACATCTTACTGACTGAACTATTTCAGCATTCAGTGAATCTTTTCTGGGTTTATTTTCCCCCATTAAGCCTTCTTCTTCAGCTGATTCTCCTTCTTTTTCTCCCCCCCACCCAACCCTGAGAAATGTTGATACCGTTTCACCATTCAGCTATAACTGTTATAGATAGATGCCTCTGTAGCCTTTCATATGGTTTACTTAAACAACGGAGCAAATAATTGAAAATAGTTTCCTTGAAATCAGCTGCGATTTCAGGAGGCTTGTAAAAAAAGAAGAGATTTGTAACTGAATGCTTTCCAAGCAATCTGTTTAGTTCTGCATGTGTTTCAACTCAATTTCACGGTAATTTCATAAGGAGGTTGTATTTTAATCCAGTGTGCTGCAGAGCTAAAGCTTTTACCCTTTTCTTTAAGTAATATAGTTGGAACATTTTTTATGCCACTTTAGCTAGTAATATGATCATTGTTGCAGCACGTTTTCAATTTGTCTGCATTTTAAGTATCTCCCAATAGCTTCCCAATTATTTTCCTTCTTAATATATAACAGCTAGCTATGTATATAAGGTTTTCCATTTAATTCAAGTGCCACCCCCCCCCCCATTTATTTATTTATTTTTATTTTGAGATCTAGTTTGTGAAGTGTATCCACATGGCTAATAACACACAACTAATAAACTAATACAAGGTAGAATTAAATTGACCACTGGGACTAAGATCAAAACCTGGGAGAAAATATTTCTGTATTATAATGAGTTGTTGGTAAATTAAAGAAGCTTGCTTTAAATTCATATTATAGTGGCATATTTCACAGATAAATTATGAAATTGTCTTGAATTGGTCTACCTTCTTACTGGATCATTCTTTTTGTGTTTTACAAGGAAGATTATAAATTTTTTCAGATCAGAAAGCACAAATTTAAAAAAGTACAAAATAATGAAGGAAAAAAGAAACTGTACAAAACTGTTTAATTTCATCTTCTTTTTGATAGTCAAGTTTACAGTAAAAAGAAGAAAGAACACTTTTAAGAGACAAAAAAGATACATTCAGAAGTCTTTTTACACCTTTTGGACATGAAGTGTTCTGGCATATACTTATAATATTTTCCATGGTATATAGATGTAAGTTTTCTGTTAGAAAGCATTTACTCTATCTTTATAGGAAATATATATATATATGTATATTGTAAAGAGTTTATTTCATATGTTCATAAATATTCAGCCTTGGGTTATTATGGTTCTTCTTTGTCGGTGGAAAAGGGTAAAGAATCTTTCCTTTCCCAGAGTGTCTGTCTGGATGTGATTCAGGCCTGAGGACTTGGCTGAAAGTCAAGGTAGATATTGTGGAATTAATATAATTCTCTCAACTGGTGTACATCTTGTTTACATTTTCACTGTATTCCAAGATGGATTCTCAATAATACTCAGTTATTACCTTGTTTAAAAGTCAGAGACATTCTAAATGTATATATCCATATAAAACAAACCAAAACCCAAACCAAACCAAACCAACCAAACATATATATATATGTAAAGATTTGCTTAAATGTTCTCTTTTAAGATAATAGCAGTTCTTTACATATTGCTTTGCCATTTCAGTGCAGATAAATAGCTTATACTTGATCTTCAATATAAATTACTCTAACAGTCATTTGGACCTCAGCTACCTATGATGTTACTATCCTTATTCACTCTAGAAATGAAGACAATTTAGATATATATATATTATTATTTCTATTTTATTTTCCTGTGGAATGATCACTGTGTTGAGGTCATCAGTTAATACAACAGATTAGCTCAAGTTAGCTCAAGAAATTTGTAACTACATAACCTGTATTGGTAATGCAAGAGTCATTTTAACTTAGGTGATGATTGCTCCTGAAAATGTTTGCTGTAGTTTAAAGTAATGTATATAATGCAGAACATAAAAACATTAAAATATATTTTCAGTGTAGTACATGGAAAGTTAGGAAGTTTCAGAAGTAAAATACTTAACAGAAATAAGATATGTTCTTTACATGTATGCACACATACATATATAAAAAGTACATATATTTGCAAGCATATATGTATATATGTTTACATGTGACGTGTATATATATGTATATGCACATGTAAAAAAATTCACATCATATATAATATTGATTTACTGTCCAGTATCCTTCTGGACAAAATGTCCAACACCCAGCTAGACATAATGTGATGGGTGAACAATTGACTGATGGGTTGGGCTCAAAATATTAGAGTAAATGGGATTAAGAGGCTGGCAGCCAGTCACTAGTGGGGTTTCACAGGGCTCCATTTTAGTGCTGGTCCTCTGTAATAATTTCATAAATTACTTGGATGTAGGACTTGAAGGTATACTAAATAAGCTTGTGGTTCACACTAAGTTGGGAGGACCTGTTGACTTTGCTGAGGGTAGAGAGTTGCCCAGGTTGCCCAAAGAGGTTGTGAAGTCTCCTTTGGAGATATTCAAAACCTGCCTGGATGCCATCTTGCAATGTGCTCTAGGTGATCCACTTGGCAGGGGGGTTGGACTAGATGATCTTCAGAGGTCCCTTTCAACCTCAACCATTCTGTGATTCTGTAATTCTGTGATTCTGTGAGAAGAGGCTTAATAAAAGACTAAAGCAGTGAGAAATAAAGCAAACAAAAATCACCCTCCCCCCATCCACCCTCTTCTACCTCATGCCCCAAGGCACTGCAGGGAAATGGGCAATGGGAGATAACAGTCCATAGCACTTTTTGTCATCTGTTGCTCCTTCATCTTCACTCTTTCCCTGCTCCAGCGTGGGGTCTCTTCCACAAGATCTAATCCTTCCCGAACTGATCTGACATGGGCTTCCCATGGGTAGAAACTCTTCAAGAACTGCTCCAATATGAGTCTGCACCATGGGGTCCATCTATCAGGAGCAAACTGCTCCAACATGGGTCCCCCTTGGGCAGCAGCTTCTATGAGATCACCTGCTCCTGTGTGGTCTTCTCTCCACAGGTTGTGGCTCCAGATTGGAGTCTGTTTCTGCAGAAGCACTCCACGGGCCACAGACTCCTTCAGGCCACATCCACCTGCTCCACTGTGAGTGCCTCCATGGGCTGCAGCGCAGATAACAGCTCTACCTTGGTATCCCATGGGCTGCAGGGGGACAGCTTGCTCCACCATGGGAGTCCACAGGCTGCAGACGAACTTCTACTGTGGCACCTGGAGCACCTTCCTACCCTCCTTCTGCACCAACCTTGGTGTCTGCAGGGTTATTTCTCTCTACGTTTTCTCATTCTTCTCTCTCAGCTTCTGCTGTGCAGCAGTTTTTTCCCTTTCTGAAATCTGCTGTCACAGAGGCGCAACCAGCATCCCTCATTGGCTCAACTTTGGCCAGTGGTGGGTCCCTTTGGAGCTGGCTGGAACTGACTCTTATCTGACATGGACTTCAGACAGGACTCAGGACTCAGACAGGGGCCACCCCTGCAGCTTCCTTCCTGCCCCTGCTACCAAAACCTTGCAAAGTAAGCCCAATACAGTGGCATTTGAATCTGATAAAATGTAGTTATGTCCCGGTTCTGAGATGGCTCAATAGTAAGTTAAAACTAAATTTGAATTAATATTCTGAAAACATAACCTTATAGAATGTCAATAACAAATATATTAAACTGATAACAAACTGAGTACTTTACAAATATTGTAAAATAGTTGATAATTTTGAATCCATAACCTTCTCTTTAGAAATTAAACTACACTCTTGCTGTTTCCTTATACATTATTGCCTTGTCTTTTCACAGAATAGCTACTTGTATTTTCTTAATGTACATTTTCCATATATATTTAATTATTTTTAATGCAACTTTTACCTCTGAAATATTTTGAAGAGATTTAACCTCCCAGAGTTTCCTGCATAATTTATTTGTTGTTCGTTCGTTCGTTCATTCATTCATTCATTCATTCATTTCCCTTATGCAGTTATTTATTTTCTTGTAAGATTCTCAATTAAACTGAAAAAAAAAAAAAGAAAACAAAAGAATTCACAAAGAAAAAAAATTCACTCTCCTCAAAGTATGTGAAACAATGGTATAAACTTAGTACTCAATATCTTGAGTAAGCATGTCAAATAAGGCTATATTTACATGACTAGGTGGTTTGGCAAAATACAGAGATCTAAATTAACTGGTGTGAGTGCCCAACCTCTATCCTGTGTGGATCCAGGAGTTGGACTCACTGATCCTTGTGGGTCCCTTCCAACTCAGGATATTTTATGACTCTATGATTCTATACATTTAGGTTTCAGAGACTTTATTATAGACTGTCTGGTCTGAAATCCAAATAGATGGCTTGGAAATTATACAAGAAATAGTATAGCATTAGGTACACGAGTGCATATCTTTTGGTTTAATTTTCCCTGAAAAGAATACAATTTCTTTGCTCTGTGAGGCAAAGCAAGGTAAAGTGGGGACAGGTTTAGGATTAAGACAGATTTGCTTCAAAAGCATTTTTTTCCCCAATTTCTATTTTTTGTTAATTTTAAATTAAAATATATATATATATATATTTTTTTTTTTCTGAAGAAATACTGAGCTTTTACATGATGCAAAACTAACAAGTTACTGAAACTAGTAGTTTATAGTTCAAATATCTATCAAGTTGAAATGTCAAGTGATATAGTTAAGAATCGTAGAATCATAGAATGATTTGGGTTGGAAGGAACCTGAAAGAGCATTTAATTAGAATCATACAGTCATAGAATTATTATGGTTGGAAAAGACCTCCAAGATCATCTAGTCCAACCATTCCCCGAACCCCCAATATTACCCACTAAACCAAGTCCCGAAGTACCACATCCAACGTTTCCTTAAACATCCCCAGGGATGGTGACTCCACCATCTCCCTGGGCAACCCATTCCAATGCTTAAGCGCTCTTTCCGAGAAGAAATTTCTCCTGATTTCCAAACCTGAACCTCCCTGGTACAACTTGAGGCCACTCCTTCTTTTTTTTTTTCACTAATTATCTGCAAGAAGAGGCTGAACCTCAAATCCTTTTCCTCTGCACAGCTTACCAGCCACTCTGCCCCAAGCCTGTAGCAATGCATGGGGTTGTTGTGACCAAAATGAAGGACTCAGCACTTAGCCATGTTGAACCTCAACCCATTGGACTCTGCCCATTAATCCAGCCTGTCCAGGTCCCTCTGCAGGGTCTTCCTATCCTCTGGAAGATCTATACTTTCCCCCAACTCAGTGTCATCTGTGAACTTACTGAGGGCGCACTCAGTTCCCTCATCCAAATCATCAATAAAGATATTAAAAAGGATGGGCCCCAACACTAAACCCTGGGGAACACCACTGGTGACAGGTCACCAACTGGATTTCACTCTGTTCACCACTACTCTCTGGGCCCAGCCATCCAGCCGGTTTTTAATCCATCAAAGAATGCACCCGCCCAAGCTTGTCTAGGAGACCAGGTTACTCAAAAAATGAGATACATGATTTCATTCTCCAAACCTCTCCTATGTGATCTAAGTGCTGATTCTCCTATCAAAAAATATTTTGATAGAACCTGAAAATTCCTGACCTCTTCTTTCTCTGTAACAGAAGCCAAAATAATCTAGGTTTACTGGGGAGGGTGTGTTGCACACACTAGATGGGAAAAATTTTACTTTTGCAATTCTGAGGATACGTTTTAGGTCTAGATTAGTTCTATGCATGCTTCTTTACTATTTAATCATCCACATAACAAAAGATCAATTTAGTCTAAAAACAACAATTTGGACAAATCCATAATATTAGCCCAGGCATGAATCAGATGCATACTGAAATGAAGAATCAGATTTGTGTCAGAAGACTACAGTGAGATAATTTAAAAAATAATAATAATAATAATAAATTGTTCTGTTAGCACATGTTTTGTATTAGCACAAAACTTAAGATTAACTTAATATTTTATGTGAATCTGAAAGATAATTGTGTTGTGAAGATTAGTTTCATGAAAGGTCTGTCTTACGCGGCTCCCATTACATCATAAACATTGTCTGCCTTCCAGGACTTAAATTTTGCTTTACAATGCAATAGCATTGCAAAAGTTTCCATCAAACATTGTAGAAAAGTTATGGAGAAGACAAATGTTCAAGAGACTTGGTTGAAGATATATAAAAGCTGATGATGGTATACACAGCTTGTCAATAGTACTGAGCCAAGTTATAGCAATAGGCTATTCTATTCATTCCCCTACCCTTATTTTCCTATAAAGCAAATTGTTCTCCAGAGCATCAACTGAAGGCACATACAAAAGAAATGAGGTTATTTTTATTAATTTACTTTCTTCACAACTGACTAACTGTAGCTTTATTCTCTTGTTCCCCTTGGCACTACTTTGATCCTTTCTTTAATAACAGTAAATGTGAAAAATCAGGATTTGTTCTATTCAGCTTCGTTTCACTTTGAGCGCTGTAGGGAGATGAGATTTGAAATTGTTCACTGCAATGTATAGGATATCTGTTGGATTCACTTTACTGATGATGCAGTATCGCTGCAGATGTCTCACTTCAGATTGTGCACTTTTATTAGAACATTAAAAGTCTCGAACTTCTGACACTTTTTGAGTGACGCCCATAAATTTAAAAGGATGATGTGTAAAAAGAATTCTTCTTAAAATATTTTTCTTCTCAGTGTAAATAAAACATTTTAAAAAGAGAGAGAGGAGAGGAGAGGAGAGGAGAGGAGAGGAGAGGAGAGGAGAGGAGAGGAGAGGAGAGGAGAGGAGAGGAGAGGAGAGGAGAGGAGAGGAGAGGAGAGGAGAGGAGAGGAGAGGAGAGGAGAGGAGGCTAAATAATGAGGAAAAGAAAAATGAAATATTTTCTAATATATTTATGTTCCTTTTCTGAGATAACTCGATAGGGCTTTAAACTAGAGTTGAAGGGGGAAAGGGATAAAACCAAGCCTGCAGGTAATAAGCTATGGGATGGCGTTCCAGAATCAGAAGGGCTGTGTGCTAGTGAGGTCCTTCAGTGTGCTCCACAAGGTGCTGCACAACGAGGGGCATTTGAAGTGCTTCTACACCAATGCACGCAGCATGAGGAACAAGCTAAAGGAGCTAGAAGTCTTGGCCCAGTCCCAGAGCTACAATATCATTGGCATAAGTGAAACCTGGTGGGATGAGTCTTGTGACTGGTATGTTACAATAGATGGTTACAGGCTCTTTAGGAGGGATGGGTAGGGTAGGCGAGGTGGGGGGTGGAGTGGCTCTATACGTAAAGGAGGGGCTGGACTGTGTGGAGCTTGCAGTTGGCAATGACAAAGTTGAGAGCCTCTGGGTAAGGACTAAGGGATGAACAAATAAAGGGGATGTCCTCGTGGGAGTCTATTACAGACCACCCAGCCAGGATGATGACACCTATGAATGGTTCTGTGAGGAACTAAAAGTTACCCAAAAATCAATTGCCCTTGTCCTTATGGGGGATTTCAACTTGCCAGACTTTAACTGGAAATATATCACAACCAACACAAGCAGGTTCAGGAGGTTCTTAAAGCACCTTGATGACAACTTCTTAATGCAGGTACTATGGGAGCCAACTAGAAAGATGCCGTCCTGGATCTGTTGCTTGAGAACAGAGAGAGGGTCTTGTGGGTAATGTGGCAGTTGGCAGCAGTCTTGGTCACAGTGACCACGCAGCGGTTGAGTTTAAAATTTTTGGTGACAGAAGGAAAACCACCACCAAAACTATGGGGAGAGTATATGGGGAGAGCAGACTTTAAGCTGCTCAGAGAACTAGTTAGTAAGGTCTCCTTGGAAAGGCATCCTTCAGTGCTGGTCAGTCTTCAAGCACTGCCTCCTAAAAGCACTGGATCAGGTAATCCCAAAATACTGGAAGTCAAGTGGGTGGGGCAGAAGGCCGGCTTGGCTGACCAGGGATATTCTTCTGGAGCTTAGGCACAAAAAGAAAGTGTACGGCTGCTGGAAGCAGGGTCAGGCAGGCAGGGTCAGGCAACATAGAAGGACTACAGGGACCCTGTTTGCCTTTGTAGGCAGAAAAGTCATGTGGCCAAAGCCCAATTAGAGTTGAAGCTATCCAGGACTGTGGAAAACAAACAAACAAAAAAAAGGCTTTTTAAAATATGTGAACAGAAAAAGGAGGACCAGAGAAAACATAGGTCTGCTACTTGATTGGGATGTTCACCTCACAAACAAGAAGATAGGCAAAGCAGAGATGTTTAATGCCTTCTTTGCCTCTGTCTTCAACATCGAATGGTGGGCTTCGGGACCCTGGGTTCCTTGAGCTGAAGGATTGTGGTGGTGGGAATGATAAACTCCCAACCCACCCTGAACGTGTGCAGGATTTGCTACTCCACCTGGATCCATACATATCCATGGGGCTGGATGGGATTCTTCCTAGGGTGCTCAGGGAGTTGGCCGATGTCATCACAGGACCACTCTCAATTATTTTTCAATGGTCTTGGGAATCTGGAGAGGTCCCAGTTGACTGAAAGCTGATAAATGTTGTGCCAGTTTTCAAGAAGGGCAAGAAAGAAGACCCTGGTAACTACAGGTCTGTCAGTCTCATGTCAGTGTCTCATACAATTATGAAGAAGATTATCCTGGGAGTTATTGAAATGCACCTGGGGGACTATGCAGTCATAGGTCTCAGCCAACATGGGTTCATGAGGGGTAGGTCCTGCCTAACAAACTTAATTTCCTTTTATGATAAGATCACCCATCTAGTCAATCAGGGGAAACCAGATGATGTAAACTTTTTGGAATTCAATAAAATTTTGATATTGTTTCTCACAGGATCCTACTGGACAAAATGTCCAACATACAGCTAGATAAAAATATCATACAATGGGCGGACAATTGGCTGATGGGTAGGGACTCAAAGGGTTGTGGTAAATGGGGCTATATCAGGCTGGTGGCCAGTCACCAGTGGGCTCCCCCAGGGCTCCATTTTATGGCTAGTTCTTTTCAATGTTTTCATACACAATTTGGATGTAGGACTAGAAGTTTTTTTGAGTAAGTTTGCTAATGATATTAAACTGGAAGGAACTGTTGACCCTGTTGAGGGTGGAAAGGCCTTGCAGAGAGATCTGGACAGATTGGAGAGCTGGGCGATCACCAACCACATGAAGTTTCACAAGAGAAAGTGCCGGGTTCTGACCTGGGAAGGGGCAACCCTGGCTATATGTACAGACTGGGCAATGAGATGCTGGAGAGCAGCTCCGCAGAGAGGGATCTGGGGGTTATAGTTGATAGCAAGCTGAATATGAGCCAGCAGTGTGCCCTGGAAGCCAGGAGGGCCAACAGTATCCTGAGATGCATCAAGCACGGCATTGCTACTCAGTCAAGGGAAGTGATTGTCCCGCTCTACTCTGCACTGGTGTGGCCTCACCTCGAGTACTGTGTGCGGTTCTGGACACCACAGTACAAGAAGGACATGAAACTGTTGGAGAGTGTCCAGAGGAGGGCAATGAAGATGGTGAAAGGCCTAGAAGGGAAAACATATGAGGAGCGGATGAAGTCACTTGGTTTGTTCATACTGGGAAAGAGGAGGCTGAGGGGAGACTTCATCGCAATCTACAACTTCCCCGCGAGGGGGAGTGGAGGGGTCTCTCTTCTCTTTAGTGACCAGTGATAGGACCTGAGGGAATTGAGTCAAGCTGCAACAAGGGAGGTTCAGGTTGGATATCAGAAAAAGATTCTTCACCGAGAGGGTGGTCACGCACTGGTACAAGCTCCCCAGGGACGTACTCATGACACCAAGCCTGTCAGAGTTTAAGAAGTGTTTGAACTCTGCACTTAGTCATGTGGTCTGAATTTTTTGGTGGACTTGTGTGGAGCCAGGAGTTGGACTCTATGATCCTTGTGGGTCCCTTCCAAATGAGGATATTCTGTGATTCTAATAAGTCAAAACTAAATTTAAATTAATACTCTGAAACTAAACCTAACTGAGCTGATATACCTGCTTACAGTGGACTTGAATTGCTGCCATTGATACAAGGTAATGAACGTTTTTGTGTTCTTGGAAATTACAAAGGCCATAAATCCACCTACAGAAATAACTACCTTTTTAAAATATTCATTGGCAGTTCATGACATAGTGAACAGAACTATATTTAACTCAAATAAAGACAAACATCTGGGATTATCTTAAACTGATTTTACTTTCATTAAAAGAATTGGGAAAATCCTTCAGGAATGAAGCAAATCATTTTTAAACAAAACTAAAATGTTTTCTTTTATTTTGGATCAGTTTAGCTGATTTTTGGAATATAACAATGGGAACTTGGAAAGGAAAATCTGGTTCACTAAAGCAAAGGAGTAGGTACTCACAAAATCAGTAAAGATCTTGTGAATATCAGTGATTTGTAGAGGTATTTGCTAAGACAGATTTTCACTACTCTTCTTATCTGATTTGCAGTATGGTCTTAAAAATGGGTTTCCTACATCATAAATGAATAGCCTTATTAAGGCTTAACAAATATCTGGGAGTGTTTTAGTCTCCTGATTATGTTGTTCAATTAAACAGATGAATATCCTTTGAGATTGGCACCAGGTATATTCTTATTTCAGGTCAATGACATAATAAAGTTTATTAGGCTTATGTGGCAAGGTTTTGGTAGCAGGGGCAGGGAGGGAGCTGCAGAGGGTGGCCCCTGTCTGAGTCCTGAAGCTGCCCCATGTCAGATAAGAGCCAGTTCCAGCCAGCTCCAAAGGGACCCACCACTGGCCAAAGTTGAGCCAATGAGGGATGCTGGTTGTGCCTCTGTGAGAGCAGATTTCAGAAAGGGAAAAAACTGCTGCACAGCAGAAGCTGAGAGAGAAGAATGAGAAAACAGAGAGAAATAACCCTGCAGACACTAAGGTCGGTGAGGAAGGAGGGGGAGGAGAGAGATGCTCTGGACACCACATCAGTATGTTTGAGGAGGTGGACAGAGGTGAGTCAGGGAGTCAATAGTTAGGAAAAGAGTCCGCAAGAGAGGACTGTTATTCCAGAAAAGACAAGACTAAGAGAAAAATATAGATTAGCAGCAGTTCCTTTTTTTTTTTTTTTTTTTGAAGATCATGTTAGGCAAAGTAGAGATTCAGATCTGAAAATTTTGTCACCGTAGTAAAAAGATTTATGTTTTGTGTCTGTTGCCATTATGCTGAAGTACCCAAGTAAATTGGATATTCTTTAAAGACTTCAGTTGCTGGTGATGAGAAGATTGTTGCACAGTCCATACTATCACTTCACTAGTTGGAAGTAGTTTTGTGTTTATGAAAAGCTGTCCCTAGACTGAACTATTAGTTTCTGTGAAAACTGTGGATAGGAAAACAGAGACAAGTACTGTCAAAACAGAGTGAACAAATGTACCAGTTATTTTTCTCAGTTCTGGATCTGAAAATACAAAGAAATATCTCCAGTATTTCTTCAATAGGCAATGCAAGCAAAAATTTTGTCAAACCTAGTTGCTGTAGGTTAAAAGCTGCTAGAACAAACATCTTGGATATTGTGTGATACAAAAATCATGGAATCATAAAATTGTAGAATATTCTGAGTTGGAAAGGACACACAAGAATCACTGAGTCCAACTACCTGGCTTCACAGGGGATCACCCCAAAATCAAATCATATATTTGATGTTTAATCCTTGTCCCAATGCATCTTGAACTCTAGCTTGGTGCCGTTACCATTTCCCTGGGGAGACTGTCCCAGTGCTTAACCACTGTCTTACTGAAAAAGCTTTTCCTAATATCCAATCCGGACCTCCCCTGTTGCAGCTCCATGTAGTTCTCTCGGGTCCTATCACTGGTCACCTGGGAGAAGAGATCAGTGCCTGCCCCTCCATTCCCCTCATGAGACAGCTGTAGACCGCAATGAGGACTCCCCTCAATCTCCTCTTCTCTAGGCTGAACAGACCAGGTGACTTCAGCCACTCCTGATGTCTTGCTCTCAGGACCCTTCACAATCTTGATACCATTCCTTTGGATATTCTCTAATAGTTTTATGTCCTTTTTGTACTGTGGTGCCCAGAACTGCACACAGTACTCAAGGTGAGGCCGCAGCAGTGCAGAGTAGAGCGGGACAATCACTTCCCTTGACTGAGTAGCAATGCCGTGCTTGATGCATCCCAGGATACTGTTGGCCCTCCTGGCTTCCAGGGCACACTGCGGGCTCATATTCAGCTTGCTATCAACTATAACCCCCAGATCCCTCTCTGCGGAGCTGCTCTCCAGCATCTCATTGCCCAGTCTGTACATATAGCCGGGGTTGCCTCTTCTTAGGTACAGGACCCGGCACTTTCTCTTGTGAAACTTCATGTGGTTGGTGATCGCCCAGCTCTCCAATCTGTCCAGATCTCTCTGCAAAGCCTCACCACCCTCGATGGAGAAAATTGGTCCTCCCAACTTAGTGTTAACCACAAGCTTATTTAGTACACCTTCAGGTCCTGCATCCAAGTAATTTATGAAAATATTAAAGAGGACCAGCACTAAAATGGAGCCCTATGGAACCCCACTAGTGACTGTCTGTCAGCCTGATAACCCCATTTACTCTAACATTTTGAGTCCAACCCATCAGCCAATTGTTCATCCACCATATTACATATTTGCCTGGCTGTGTGCTGGACATTTTGTCCAGAAGGATAGTGAGAAACAGTATTGAAATCTTTGTTGATATCCAAAATATTACATCCACTGGCTTCCCTTGGTCAACTACTTGAGTGACCTTGTCATAAAAGGCACTTAAGTTCATTGAACAGGACTTTCACCTTGTGAACCTGTGTTGGCTGTGTTGGCTGTGATCAGATGGCATTGTCTTTCAGGTGTTTTTCAATAACTCCCAGAATAATTTTCTCAATAATTTTACCAGGCACTGAAGTGAGGCTGACAGGCCTCAGGGTGTTCTTTCTTGTGTTCTTGAAAATGGGTCTACATTTGCCAGCTTTGTTGACTGGGACCTTTCCAGACTCCCAAGGCTGTTGAAAACCAATTGAGAGAGGTCTCGTGATGACATCACGTAGCTCTCTGAGAACCCTGGGATGAATTCCATCGGGTCTCACAAAACTGTACATCCAGCTGGAGCACCAAGTCTCGCGCAAGTTCAGAGTTGGCTGGGAATTTATCGTTCCCACAGTTATGGTTCTTCAGAGCCTGTCATTGGTGTTGAAGACAGAGAAAAGAAGGCATTAAATGTCTCTGCTTTGTCTACATCCCTATTTGTGAGGTGACCATCCTTATCAAGTAATGGACCGATGTTATCTCTGGTCATCCTGTTTCCTAAGAAGTAAACTATTGAGAACTCAGGAAAATGTCACTGAATTCTCATTTAACCCTACTCTCTACATAAATAGACTTAATGAGTGTTAGTTGGACTTTAACTTCAGGAACCTATAAAAATTAGTCCTTTGAATACTCTTTGAATTTGAAGGAGTTTAAATTAGTCCTTTGAATACTCTCCTGACTGAACAGATCACAGAGTAAAGTAATTTGTGAGGCAACTTGTAATCTGTTGAACATAAAAAGTATCTTCAGGTAGGCAATTGCTGTCAAAAGAAGATAAATGTGTAGTCTCTGTGGGTGGAATAGAACATATAGTTTTTCAGTGAATAGCAAGAGGAGTACATAACAAAGAGGAGGGAACTTTTTCTTCTAGAATAACCCCAAAATACCTAAAAAAACCCAGATACCTAAAAGAACCCCAAAATCTCTAAAGTGTTTCATTCCTTGAAGATTGCAGACTGACTCTCTTCTCATGTAAAATGCCAGTCTAATTCACTACAGGTATGCACATAGTGGAGTAGTAGATGTAGTTGGTACAAAGTATTTTTCAGTAAGCAGAAGAGCCCTGAATTCAGTACACTGAATAATATCGTAAACTGATCTGGGCTCCAGAGCAGGAGTAAAGAGATCCTTACTTATAGACTGCTTTCCTGAAGACACAGATGCTTCTCTACAGCTCTTTACATAAGTTTGTAACTTAAAGTTAAAATTTATTTTTGAGATTAGATGTATAAACTATTTTTTTTTAGTGTCAAACTGTATATAAATGTAGATGTTTTAAGAGTTTCATAAAGTATCTATATACTTATTGTTAGAATTTTAAAGGTTTTAGCTCTATTCTGAAGTCAGATTTTTAAAGATTAAAATTTTGCAAAATACTGTTCTGAGTTAAAGTGGCAAATATAAATGAATATGGTCAATTTTCAGATTTCCTCGTTTACAGTGTTCTTTTAGGAATTTTGAGTTGGCTGTGAATGGCCTAGATATTATGTTGAGGAGCAGCAGTATGGAATACATAAAATAAAGCATCTTTTTACATTCTCTCCTTTTTTTCTTTCCTATTTATTGTTAGGTTTGATTTTTAATGTCGTTTTAGCATAATATCGTCTTAGTCACATATCATTTTATAAGACATAATTGTCTGCTAATTTCTTAGCAAATGTTTAAATTACACAATTTAATTATTGATACTAATTCATATAATCATAAAATATTAATTTTAGCAACTAAATAAATGTACTTTAATTATACAGCTATCACTTTAATTTCATAAATTCAATACACATATTTGTAAGTACATGCTCTTCATTTAAATGCTGTGTCTGATAGCATAAAATAGGAATATGTAAAACCAACATTTTCACACTCTTTATCAACTTAATGAAAACATACATAAGAGAAAGAAAAAACTGAAAGGTAGCTCTATAGTGGCAGTTATATTAAAATGTATCAATGTCTGTTTGTGACGAGAATCTAACAATCAACAACAAAAATAACAAAAAGTAAAACCAAACCAAACCAAATCAAGACAACAAACAAACAAAAAACAACCACAAACCAACCAACCAAATCACGTATCTTTTATGTAAAATACAATGGAGACTCAAAACCCAAATTTATTTTATCTTATTACTACAGTTCAGAGATAGAAAGGGGAATAGAGAATTCCCTCCAGTCTGAATGCATCAAATTTCAATGCTTTGCTAGTTTTATAACACGTCATTTAGGAGTTTGGTCTAGAAGGGTGCAAACTCAGACCCTCTGTGTCTTTTAAACTAAAATCTCTTTTTTTTTTCTTTACAGCTATAGACTGTTGCAGTTGCATTCTTACTGTCCCTTCATCAGTGTTGCTAGGCCTTGTAGAACAGTTCCCAGAAGAAGAGTAGAAGAGCAGTCTGAAGGGACACCAACTCTATGTCTGCTTCCTGACTTCTCTGTTCACTATTGTTTACTCTTTCCTGGAAATAATGAATTTGATCAGGCCTCCCTAAAGCAAAAAGAAGAGGTACCTGGAAAGCTGTAGAGGTGAAACACGTTACTGAAAGGAGAGGAGTAGAGTCAGAGATCAGCCTGTGGAGAGGCCCATGGTGAAGCAGGCTGTCCCCCTGTGCCCCATGGGGTACCAAGGTAGAGCAGATAGAAAGATGACCAGAGGGCTGAAACACCTCTCCTATGAAGAAAGGTTGTGACATCTGGGGATGTTCAGCCTGGAAAAGAGAATGCTCCAGGGTGACCTCGATGCAAACTTTCAATGCTTAAAGGGGTCTTATAAAAAAGATGGAGAAGGACTCTTTACTCGGGTAGGTAATGGTAGGACAAGAAAGAATGGTCTTAAACTAAAAGAGGATAGATTTAGACTAGACATTTGGAGGAAATTCTTCACTGTAAGGGCAGTGAAGCACTGGCACAGGTTGTCCAGACAAGTTGTGGATGCCCCCGATCCCTGGAGGTATTCAAGGCCAGGCTGGACTAGAGGGTGGCATCCCTGCATATGGCAGGGAGGTTGGAGTTAGATGATCTTTAAGATCCCTTCTAACCCAAACCATTCTATGATTCTATGATTTTATTGTTCTGTGATCTGCACTGCAGACCATGGAGTAGCCCATGGTGGAGCAGGTGGATGTGGCCAGGAGGCTGCAGCCCATGGAGAGCTGCAGGAGCAGATTCTGGACTGGAGCTGCATGCTGTCGAGAGGAGCCCACACAGGAGCAAGGGGTCTGGGGGGAGCTGCTGCCCGTGGGGCACCCGTGCTGGAGCAGTTGCTCCTGACAGATGGACCCCGTGGTACGGACCCATTTTGGAGCTGCTCTTGAAGAGATGCTGCCTGTGGGAATTCCATGTAGGAAGGACAGCATCCTGTAGAAGGGACTCCACGTTGGACCAGGGGAAGAGAGTGAAGATGAAGGAGCAGCAAATGACAAAGTGCTATGGACTGACCGTATCTCTCGTTGCCTGTTCCCCTGCACTGCCTTGGGGCATGAGGTAGAAGAAGGTGGATGGGAGAAGGTGGTTTTTCTTTGCTTTTCATTTCTCACTGCTCTAGTCTGTTTGCAATATACAAGAAATTATATTAATCTCCCTACTCTGAATCTATTTTGCCCATGACAGTAATTGGTAAAGGTATCTGCCTGTCTTTATCACAACCCTTGAGCCATATTTCCTCATATTTTCTGCCCCTCTTCCCTTGAGGAGAGGGAGTGAGAGAGTGGCATGGTGGAACTTATCTAGTCATCAATGTGAATGAAAACATCACAGCATCTTGTTTAATATATATATTAAGTATATATATATTGACTTTTCCTTTACTTTTTTTTTTTTTTTTTTAACCTAAGGACACCAAAACTGTGAAAGTGGAAAAGATAAACCTACTGTAACCATTACCTGCAGATCTGTCAATATTTAATGCATATAGAGGACAGAATTTAATTGCTGAGATTTTTGGTAAAATGGAAACTTTTTAAATGAAAAGAAGATACAAGCAAGTGTGGATTTCTACTTAGAAATTCTGTTACACTACTTTGAATTCTCCCTCACAAATTCAGTATTTTTCACCTGTGTATCTCCAGAGTGAATTTATACCCATCTCCAGATCTAACTGTGTGATGAAATGTCCTGGAACATTGAACCAGAATCTTCTCTACCATTTAGATGAGCTATTCTGTTATTTATCCCTTTTATGTATCAATAAACACTTTGTTTTGGCATTTCGGTTGTGTTCTGAATTAGTTTTGCTCATACTTTATTAGAACTGTTACTTGCCAGACTTCTCCAATTGCTAGAATTAGAAGCTATGAGCAAGAGAAAATGTATATTATATATTTAGAGGCAGTTATGTTACTTTTTGAAACATCCACCTAAATCCTAGAAAAGGATATAACGTGATTAAAATTGGAAAAGACCTCTCAAGATCACCTAGTTCAATCCCCCTTTACATTTCTTATTGGATGGTTTTATCTTTTAACTTCTTATGTTATGCAGAAAAAGTCAACAAATGTCATGAGTTCATTATATAGCTCTATTTCTATTCCCGGTGAAGATGTGCAAAAGTCGCATTCTGGCCCAAATTTTGTATACAATTACTTTTCTTCTCTAGCCTTGCAATAAAGATGTGCTGTATTAGCACAAAGAATGGGTTACAGCAAACTTCTTGGAAAAAATTTCCCTTGTTTATCCCTACTAAAATATTTTCTCTGTGGGGAAGAAAAAAAAAACAACTTAGTTTTTGAAGAGTTTTCTTGTCAGATTAAATTTCATGAAGGAGCACACAACTGAATGCATACATACTCTCTTGGTTAAGTCTCCTTTTTGTCCACCACTCCAGGATGATTATTTCTGCACTTTTAAAGCTGTCTTGACTTACAAGAAAACCTAATGTGTTCTGTATGAGAACTATATATTAAGCTGACTAATAAGAAGAGCCAAATACATAGGTTTTAACAGACAGAAAACTTATACTCCTAGAGAAGAACTATTTCAGGTTAAAAGATCTTGTTGTGTGTTATACTAAATCAGTGGGGTTTGTTTCCATTTTTGCTTATGTCAATACTACAAAGATTAATTTTCGATTTTGCTTATGCTATTATGACAATGTTTTTAGGCACTCATAATAATAATTTTTAAAAAGTTTCCACTGTTATATTTATTTTGATATGATCCCAATAACTTAATAGTTGTTATGTGTTAAATTTAGTCATAATATATCAACCAGGTACCTTAAACTTTTATTTTCCACACATTGTTTTCATATGGTAAAACTGATAATTTCACAAAATGTCCAGTTCAAGTCACTCCACTTGTAAACTGACAAAAGCCTCATCTGCTTTTAGAAAAAAACATTTTCTTATGTTTGACTTTACCTGCTTAATTTAGTCACTAAGTAAAATATTCAAATGTTTAGATATTTCAGATATGACTAACATTATTTTAATTGTACTGTGAAAACTTGTATTACAATCTCCATACTTGATTGCTTAAACAATATTTAATAAAATAATTATATTTGATAAATTGTCTGTTGTCTCCTATTAGGCCATGAAGATAAATTAAAATAGAGAAGAAAATGTTCTTAGTTTATATTAGTAAGTCATATGGAGGACAAAGAAGTTAAAAAGAATTTATTTATTTGTGATACAGTTGATTGCAATCTTTTCAAGAGAGAAGAGTCAAAAGAAGGTTATTTGGTATTGTTTACTCATCTCCTAATTGCTGAAGATTGATCAAAGTTTTCAAATTCGGTTACTTATAGGATAGCTCTACCAAAAGTATGTTAAGCCTGAAAATTGCGCAATTCTAGTAGAAGAACATTATGCTACTACTGGTAATATTTAAAATATATATATATACAAAAAAACGAAACCAACATCCTAAACTGAAGTCAACATTGAAAATTATTTGCTGACAAAACAATTTGTGAGGCCATTCTACCTTCTGCACACCTCAGAGATCCTTTAGATAAGCATAAAGTTTGTCATTTTTTCAAAGGAAAGACACTGCTGTTAAAGAATTTTATACTGCTGTGACATTGGAATTGATGAGGTCATAATTTAAAGCAAACAAGCAAACAAAATACCTAGAAAATGCTTTATACTGTGCATACTCTATGCACAAAACATTGCCAAAGGAGGTATATATACCTATATGCTATTTAGGTTCTGCCTGTACTATGAGACCAATTAAAAATGCAATGTACAATCATAAAAACAAGGCTGTGGAGATCTTCTTCCCTTCATATCTAAGGGAAGGGAATACTCATTCCTAAGGTAAATTGATTATTCTGGTAAGCAGTCCTTGAATTAAGACAATTGGGAGTGTAAAACAATGCACTAGTAGCCGTTCAACGGTATATGTTGTGAATTCTTGCATCGAAGAGCAAAAATGATTTAAGATTATATCTTCCTTTTCAGTGTCCTGTTATGTCACAGAATGGCAATAAAATGTAATCTACCAGTAAAGTAACCTAAAATCTAAATCTTTTATAAGTCCATAATCAGTCTGTTGCTGAAAACAATGGCCACACCAGAGCTAGAGTTCTGTGGTATGTATCAAGCATTTATTAAAAATATGTGATAGTAAGGCAATATACATAGACTGGAATCTAAGAATTTGTTTTGGCGATCTCATCAATGCTGTTCATAATTTTGGAAAAACTCTGCCACAGACCACTTTCCTTTTACACAAAAATAAGCTCATATCAATATTCATTGTTCCTTCTCTCAATGCTAATGGTCTACTAGATAATTTATAAAATATCTGTGTTCCTGTGCCCAAAATTCCTCCACTTCAACTATTATATAAGGTCAAGATATAACTGTTCTGTCATTAGAGTGCTTGTACAGAATCAGCCAAAAACAGTTTTCTATTTTTCATATTTCTTCAGCACAAAGATGTCATGAGCTTCTCTTTATATAAGTAAGCAAAGTATTAGAAACATGAAAAGATCCTAGGATAATTAACTCTGAAAAACATACATAAAATAAAAATAATATTTATATCACCTATATTAAGCCAGTAGTAATCACAAATAACCAGGAATGATAGGAATTCCTGCGATTATGTTCAAACTTAATTACATTCACAATAAAATTTATATTGGAAAAAGTCAAGATATCCATAAACGTACAAATGCAATATAAAGAATGTGAAAAAGAACTTTAAAATGGTTGAAATTTTGATATTTGAATGATGCTGTCATTACAGCTTTTGCTAGTGTGTTATTTTCAAAATGTTATGTTCTGCATATAAATTTAAGATCTTAGCCTTTTCCATCACATTATCAAATTAATTAATGGATAATTAAAGCACAATATTCATCATAAAATATTAGATAATATTTCATTGTATAATGATCATTGTCAAAACAAGGAACTTTATTATTTTTGTTTATTCATTTTGTGCAGAAATTCATTTCAAGAGTAATCTTTATGCTGACTGTTTGTATGAATAAACTACAATAGAATAAAAAGGGGAAAAGTAACCTAAGAACCCTAAACCTAAGAAAAGAATGGAGGATGGTTTTTTGGATGTTTTTTTTTCCTTCTTTTGGAAAGCGTAAGGGCAAAGTAGTAATGATACTCTTTGTTAATTTAGTGATGATGTTATATTTTTTGTTTGTCAAATACATTTTTAGTCCATGTTTTGTTAAATGCAGGGAGGTTGAAAAGTGTTCTTTTTGTCTTGTTTTGTTGAATAACTTAATTTTCAAGACAGCATGCCTTCCCCCCCCCCCCCTTTTTTTTTCTTTCCAATACTTTTTCTGCAGTACCACATTTCTTCAAATCCTTTTCCACAGTATCAAAATCCCCAGATCCTTAATGACTCGTAATCAGTGACCCGTAACACTACTAAATGTTACAGTGGAAAATTTGTCCCGATAGTGCAACACTTAGAAACAAACCATATTAGCAGCACTGAACAAACTGCAAATTGGCACCAAAATCCAACAGAGGGAGAAACTTTTCTGAAGGTTTTTCCTTTACTATATAATATCAGAGTTCCTTTTTGAACTGTTGCCTGCAATAAATTACTTCTTCTCCCTATTAACAAGGCTTGCTTCACCATTAAACATTCTTTTTTTTCTTTTTTGCAAACTCATTGTTAATTATTCCATACAAATAAGACAGACTTAATAGAGAACAAAAAAGTATAAGAAACAGAAAAAATAAAATCTAAGCATGACATTTGGGAAAATCATCAAGAAAGTGTTTGTTTGTTTGTAAACATGATGAAGTTTTTTTAATTCTGGTCTTTGAGTATATATTCCGGTGTCTCTATAAATGCTTTACCTTTGAAGATAGGCAGCAAAAGTAATTATTTTGTGGGCCTCTTTTGGAGAGGTAATTCCACCATACATACTAACAGAATACCTTTTCTTACAAACAAAGCAAGCTTCATGTTACAGTGAACTATCATGTATTGTGAATAGTATTAAAGATCATAGATTTATATTTCCACAGCAGTCGCTCATGCACTAAATACTGCATTGTTCAAAGCTACGAAGTTTGAGAATATGCTTGGCATGTCTAAGTGCTGGGTCCTGCACTTTGGTCACAACAACCCCATGCAGTGCTACAGGCTTGGGGAAGAGTGGCTGGAAAGCTGTGCAGAGGAAAAGGATCTGGGGATGCTGACTGATGCTTGACTGAACATGAGCCGGCAGTGTGCCCAGGTGGCCAAGAAGGCCAACAGCATCCTGGCTTGTATCAGGAATAGTGTAGCCAGCAGTACCAGGAAGGTGATTGTTCCCCTGTACTCTGCTCTGGTGAGGCCACACCTCGAGTACTGTGTTCAGCGTTGGGCCCCTCAGTACAAGAAGGACATTGAGGCCCTGGAGCTTGCCCAGAGAAGGGTTACAATGCTGGTGAAGGGCCTGGAACACAAGTCCTATTAGGAGCAGCTGAGGGAGCTGGGGTTGTTTAATCTGGAGAAGAGGAGGCTCAGGGGAGACCTTATAGCTCTCTACAACTACCTGAAAGGAAGTTTTTAGGAGCTGGGGGTCAGCCTTTTATCACAGGTAACTAGTGATAGGACTAGATGGAATGTCCACAAGTTGCACCAGGGGAGGTTTAGGCTGAAAATTAGGAGACATTTGTTCCCAGAAAGAGTAGTCAGGCGTTGGAATGGGTTGCCCAGGGAAGCGGTAGAGTCATCGTCCCTGGGGGTGTTCAAGAGAAGGTTGAATGTGGTGCATAAGGACATGGTTTAGTGGGTAATATTGGTGGTAGGAGGACAGTTGGACTAGATTTTCTTGGAGGTGTTTTCCAACCTTAATGATACTATGATTCTATGTTTCTATGTCGTAAAGAAAGGCTCAGCATAGGTTATTTTATATTAAAGACAGAAAAAAGCACACGAGGAACTGGGTCATACAAAAGGAACAGCTGGGATTGATTCTTCTGTGGCCACTGTAGTTCCAGCTCTGTACATATACATTGTGGTTTTTTTGCCAAAAAAATGGGTGCCAGTGTCTGGGCAGGGTGCACATTCCTGTATGACCTTGTGCCCATCATGTGTTGCAGACATTGCTCCTGCTTACAACTTCAGTCTTGGTTCTACCACGCTTTTGTCCATTCAGATTAGTATCACATGACTTCACGTTTAAACAGAAAAAAAAAGTTCACTAAAATTAACTTGTCCAATGCACTATGCCCTCGCTGAGAATAATTTTGTTATCAATAACAAAACTCCTTTTCTATGTTCTATTTCCTTTCAGTTGGACCTCTCACTTCCAATTTAGGCAAAGATTTACCTAACTTTTTAGAGAGTTGGTCTGATATTTGCAAGACAAACTGTGATTGAGCTCATAAACAGCATCCAGTGTGGTACAAAAAATAACAAAAAGCAGGGTGTACATATATGCTACCATAACTGGCAGTCAAAATGGGAAAAAAATGACTCCTGGAGTAGCAGCTCAGGGTGTTATTCTAAAGACCATTTTCTACCACTGGGAATGACTTTCAAAATGACAATAAACCTATTTCCATCTTCTGTTGTTTTGCATTTCTGTTTGTTTGTTTTGTTTTTAAATATCTGAGGAGAAGTTTTTTTTTAATGGTATGACACTGTTTTTGAATTTCTGCATATTGACTTCTTATTTTTCACATTTTATGACTATAAAATCAATATTTAATTGCAAAATAGACAGTTTTCACATTTGTTATTATCAAAGTTTAATGTGATTTGATATTTCTTACATGAAAAATCTACAACAATAATGTTGCATTGATAAAAATTCTTAGGCAGTTTTTTTAAATAGTCATATAGGTTGGTTTTGTTGGTGGTGGTGGTTGTGGTTTTTGTTTGTTTGTTTGTTTTAGGATATCACAATTAATTGGCAAAGGAAAAGATGTTATCATGTATACTCTACTTTATAAACCCACAGGGAAAAAATATGTATACATAACATGATACAAGAAGTGTCTTTTTGAAGCTGTTTGGAGAGCAATGAAAATATATATTCAGAAGGGAGCTATTTTTAGTACCTAAACAGGTGAAAGGAGAACTGAGAACCTTTAGTATTTTCCTGAAGAGGAGAGTGTGTCAATAATCTTTTAGAGAGAAGATGGGCCAAAATGAATTAAAGCTAAAAATCATAATTAAATCTACACAAAGGGGTTATCTTTGTTGAAGTCAATTAGAGCAATATTAAAGCAGAGAAAAGTATGACACCAATGAGAAATTAAGTTGTAGTAAGGTTAGATGATTAAAGTTATTATTTAAGTTTGGGGAAGCCAAAGCACATGTGAAAATAATATTCAAAGTAAAAAATATATATATATATATTAATAACGAAATGATGACATGAGATGAAGAAGGGAAACTAAAAGGAAGGGAAGTAAGGATCCAAGGATCCTTATAGGATCCAAGGGAGATATAGCAAGATAGGATGTTGGCTTTTAAAATAAGCCTCAGTGCACCATTATAGCTCCAATATTGCAGATAAGAGTGCGAAACACAAGTAAGAAGGAATGAAAAGCTGTAGAAAAAAAAAGAAAAAAAGTGCAATGGTTCTCTACAAAAGAACTAGAAATGTGCTTTGTATTTTTTGTTTGTTTGTTTGCCAAGAGTATTCATGTTCTGCTGATTTTTACAATAACATCTTGGAAGATTAAAACCATCTTCTCATTCAAAGGGCATCTTTTCTTTCCTCTTGAGTAACATTGATTTTTTTTGTTTGTTTTGTTTTATTTCTTTTCTATATTCAGGGCACAAACCAATGCTGTTTTCCTTTTTTTCTGTGCCAGTCTCATCAATGATGCAGTTATATGCCATTATACAGCTCCAAAACAAGTGTTTTTGTTTGTTTGTTTTGTTTTGTTTTGTTTAGGAAAATTTGCCAGTATTGTGAATACAACTTATGCAGCTCTACAGCAATTGGACACATCCACACATAAATTATGGCTATTGTTTGTTTGACTTTCGTTTTCTTGGCAACAACTCATTGATTAATAAATACTGACTAGCAAGAGAATATTGTACCTGAGATTATAAAAAAAAATTGAGGAAGACAAGATTTTTCACCGCAGATCTCATTTAAGCTGATTTATACATGGTTTTAATAATGTAAAATAAATTGAAACATTTAATATTTAGTCATTACTAAATATTAGTCACCATTTCACTGGTAAACAAAAAATAAAAATAAAAAGATCAATTCTATGCATCAAAATAAATCTATTCTTTAAATGGAAGGAAGAAAATGGGAAGCTGTTTTCCTTTTATCGTGTTACTACATCTACTTTTGTCTCTGATTAGAATCTTTTCAATGAACACAGAGGATACTTAGGTAAAATTGGTTTTCAGCTAGTGTTCAAATATATACTTTAACCTTCCTCTCAGTTTATAGTTGGATACCAGTATAATTTAAGTTTAAAAGCAGTCTATTTTGAATATAGTGTTTATCTACTGGAGTATTAAGTGCTTGGAGACTATATCCACAACAGAATTTAAACATAGCAATGTTCTGCAGAGAAGGGAATGAAATTACGTCTTTATCCTCTTCAGACTGCAGAAGTAATAGAAAAATGCAGAAAGGAAATAATGAGGGCAAACTAAACGAGATGCTCATGTATTTGGAGAAAAGAAACATACGTTCACTTCTAAAAAAATGCCTTTATTGACAACTTTTTGAAAGAAGACATATAGTGATGAAAATAAATATATTGATATTTCAGAAATACAAAACATAGAATGATGCTCTTTCACTCAGAAAATCTTGTTTTTTCTTTCACTGAAATCAGTAAGTAGAAAAAGGAACTGTTAGTTTCCTGAGTCTTGTTAATCTATGGAGCTGAGACACAGCTGGAATATGTGTTACTATATTCTAGGAACTTAGAAGTTGTCTCATGTTTATTAATATGAATCAGATGTTTCAAATCAGCTGATTAAAAAAAATAAATAAAAATAAAAGTCGTATAGATAATGAGCCTAAAATTGGAAAGTGGCTTCACAATGCATTTTCACTTTTATATTGCTTTGCTTAGCCTAACCTAGAGTCCAGAATCTCAAGAACATTTTTTCTTTACATTCATAAAAGCTTAAATTCAGCCCATCTACCTTGAAATACCTCAATGATCATGAAGTTGAAAGCCTATATTTATTTTAACAATTTCCCAAATTTCCTTTCCAGTTGATGAAGAGGCATAAGCTCTTCCAGAGCCCTTTTCACCCTATGCAGAATGTAAATTTCCTACTGAAGGTACCTAGGTCTGTCTATTAATTAGATTTTTAATTTTGATTGAACTCCCTAAAACTGATCTCAAATATAGTTGGTGAATGGATGTAAACAACATTTACCTGGAGATTAGTGACTTTAGCAACCTGAAAGTAACATGAAGAATTAAATAATTGTCTGAAAATTAATACCCAAAATAAATGTTTCAATTTAATCAGCAATGACAGATGAGAGGAATAGTAACTGATTAAATCATCAGTGGTTAAATAAAGAATATTCAATTGGTTGACACAGGCACTGACCAAACCAGGAGACTGGTGATATAAAGGCAACAGACTAAAGCAAGCTTTGGGGGAAATCTTACAAAGAGTAACAGCCACTTTAACCTTGCAGAAACAGAGGAGTATCATTGGAGTAATCATGGCAATCTTGTCCTCCCCACTCAAACAGAGACAGTACCATGTTGTGCTCTAATTTGGACCAATTTTTATCAGCGGTCTAAAAAAAAACAACAGACATCTCTTCCCCCAGCTTGTACTGGCATAGGTGCACAGGGGCATGATTTCCCTGATGCAGCTGGGGTGTGGTCATTAGAGTATTTTTAGGACATATTTTATCTCTCTCAAGGTAGCCATCTGAAATATATCAGCTAAAATAATTTGAATAGCACCCTACAGTGGCTAACACCAGTAAACCCTTGTAAAACTAGGAGCTTTTGACTTTCCCTCTTAGAAAGGAAAAATGATAGCTTGAGTTTGTGAAAACAGTGTACAGAAACGATAGTAAATGTGTAGAAGTACACAGAAAGATAGAGGTATCTCTGTTCTCAAAGAAATGCTTAAGGATGCTAGCCTATTTTAATGAAGACTATGATCATCAGCTTTCAAGGATATAGTGCCTGGCATGGCTTATCCATCATTTCTCGTGAAAATGTTCTTAATAATTAGCAAATTACTTAATTATCTTCTCTCCTAAGACTTGTAATTATTTTGATAACGTGAATTCTTCACCAACAGTGACTGAAGCACAGACATTTGAAGAGAGTAAGGAAAAAAGGAGCTGCTGTAAAAAAAAAAAAAAAAAATTAAATTTAGTATTCTTTTAGGAATATCCTTTGTTATTCAAGTATGTTTTAATATAATTTAATGCTTGATGTTTTTACTAGGTATTTCAAAAGCACAGGAGCTAGATAAGTCTATTTCCTAGCTAAGAAGCAGGAGAAAAAATAAGCAATGATCTAAAAAATCAGATCAATTTTACTAAATGTTCATCTCGTACAAAAAAACAAAAGGCGAATATCATTATGTTTGGATACTTCATTTTAGATATTAAAAAGTAATAATAAAGCAACAAGGTTTTCAAGTCAGACCAGCTTAGTAAGAGTTTGTTTAGGTATGTCTTTGTATTGTCTAGATTTTTATGTATAAAATAATATGGATAAATATAATTTGTTTGTTTGTTTGTTTTTGTTTTGATGTTATTGGTTTTGTTTCTTTCTCTTACATTACTATTTTAAAATATAAACACTCTTGGTTATTTTATCCCTTTTTAAAAATGTAGTGAGAAATCATTCGAGTGTGTCTGTAAGGGCAAGAACAATTTTATTGACTCTAGACCCCAATAACATTTAAGAACAGTGAGAAGTATGGACAACTTCATGCTTTCCAATTTTTTACCCATGTCCAACATATTAAAAAACATAGAAGACAGTTAAATGTGAGTTGGAGAAGGGAGTGCTGAACATGTGGTTAATAAAATGATTTCAAATTGGTGCTCCAATGAATACTTGTTATGTATTATATATATATATATATAAAACTGTTCTATCTCTCTCTATATATAGAACAGTTTTGCCAGGAGAAATTGAGAAATATGCCCCCAGCTCAGAATAGCTAATACAATATATTGTTTCAAATAACTTTTAAATTGCTATATCTATCTTTTTCTATGCATGATTCTCAGTTTTCTTTTGCTAGTGGTTTTTCTATCTTAACTTCCTAATTATACCTCAGTCCAGTTCTTCTCCCGTTACATTGGACTCCAAATCTACTGCAGTAACTAAGCTTGCTTAAATTGCTACTTCCTTTAACTTTGACTTCAGGTAAGTTACTCCCTGAGGTCATAAGTTAGAAGTATTGGAACATTTATTTGCAGGGAAGAGGAGAGAAATTAAATGGAGTTTGCCAGTCAGGAGACATAGTTCATATTGCATTGAAATTCCCCAATGGTCAGCCACAATTTTGACCATTCCAATTTGTAAATTGCTTTGCACTGTTCAATATGTTGAGTTTATTTCAGGAGAAAAAAAAATGAAGAGATTGTGTCCACCAAGGGAATTTCTTCTGATTCCATTATAAACAGGCAAGTTCCTGTTATACATTTGACAAGATGTTCATCTAAAGATGACTACTATTTGTGAAAGGCAACAGTATATGATAGTTTTTACTAGGAATAAAATTGTACCACACAAAATAGATACATTAAAAAGGTTTTACTTAGAGATTTTATTTCAATCTAAGGAATTTATAGACAATGAGCAGTACCTTGCAAGATATCCCAGGTGGGTAATATGTCTTGTCTGGCATTCATGTAGTAAGCAGTATTTTGCTAGCATGATAGCACTGAGAAGAGAATATAACACTTACATAATTATGTTTTGTGAAATTAAACTTGAGAAACAAAGTTGATATTAGCATTAGAAGAAGGTGAAGAGCTAAATATCAATCCATGGACAAACATTTTTATGTTAACATTATCCTCAAAGCATAATTACAATAAAAACAAAACAAAACAAAGTAATAAATATATAAATACCTTGCCTTTGTTTGATATAAATGTTTGGAAATATGAAGGCCATTCGGGCACAACTTTTGAAGACTTATGTTTCCTCTTCTTCTTGTAAAGCCATGTGTAAAGCTGAAATATTCTTCACGCCTCCCATGATTCACAGTCATCCAGATGTTAATATCTCAGTGAAAAGTTACAAGTACTTTCCACTTAGGTTCTTCCAAACTGTGTTTTCTGTCTAACAGAACAATGGCTATTTCTGGTACCTTTAATTTTAATGACAATGTGTGTAGTAGGAAGCTAATAAAGTAAATAATTACTTATTTATCATTTTCTTTTCCTGAGTGTAAGAAAGCTCTAAATTATATTTTCTTTGTCATCACATGCATATTTGAAAAATTGTTTGCTTCTACAGTGTCTTTTGAAAAATAGTTAAAAGTATTTATCTTTATATGGCCTTTTCACTTTAGCTCTATCATAAATTGGTAGTGAGTAAAAAATGTTCCTGATAAGTGTTCAATAAATTCCATGAGATTAATTTGGCAAAGTACTTTGAAAAGTACTTCTCAGAGTTGAAATATCAGTTTTTTATATATATTGAATTAAAAGCTGCATTTTTTTCTTACTTGTACCCTGATTGGTAGGTAATCTGAAGTTATAGGATAAAACATTGTTTTACTTCAGAAGATGCCCTTCAAAGTCAATTGGCAAGAAATTTGGAATTTTGATCTGGCATGAAATTTTGTTGATGGTAAAGCAAGTGAATCTGTTCACAGATTTTTAAGGCTTGAAATTCATGGAACAACTTTTTTATCTGGACGTTATAGCTATCCATACATAAGCTTGAAATGCGTAAGTAAAAAGGCAAAAATTATTTGCATTGTTAAATCTCTCATTTTCAATTAAATAAAAGACTTAAACCATTTTTGTCTTGTAAAGTTATCACCATATTATTAGGAGAAAACTGTTTAAAAACCAGTAACCTACAGCTGCAGTTGAGAGATTGGTGACAAATCAATGAGAATTAGTAGACTAGCACAAAGTAAACAATGGGTTTTCTCCAGGGTGACTGGCATGGCAAAGATATCCATACTAAGTGCTACTGACAAATGGTCATTTTATTAGTGGCAGCTCTGGTAGAGTATAAGCTTCTGAAGTAATATTTTTAGTTAAGTGAATATATATATTTAAAACTTTTCCATAAACTTAAAAAATAAATAAACAAATCCTGTTTCTTTAGTGAATTTGCTGTTTCAGGAATATATATTATTTCCATGGTCAACATAGTCATTAAGAAGAGGCAGTAAAAACTGATAGTGCCTCAGCTAGTATTCTTTTTTTTTTTTTTTTTTTTTGTCTATTTTATGAGGTAACAAAAGTGAGTAGAGAAGACCCCACCCAACCCCTAACATTTTTGCTACAGTCTATAAAAAATATAAAAACTTTTAAAATACAAAAGGTATGAAAATATGATTTTCCTCTCGAAATCTGTAATCTGAAACTTGGTATGACCATCCAGAGAGAACTCAAAACTTGTTAAAAAAACTGCCTACTAAAGCTACGTTTTGAATCATAATCCAAATCTTTGATGTTTTTACACATTTGTTGGTTTTCTTTTTAACATTGTAAGTTACCCCACCTTCTTTGCAGCACAAGGATGTTGATCTGTTAGAACAGGTCCAGAGGAGGGCCATGGAGATGATCAAGGTGTTGGAGAACCTCTCCTACGAAGAAAGGCTGAGAGAGCTGGGGCTGTTCAGGCTACAGAAGAGAAGACTCAGGAGTGACCTCCCTGAGGCTATTCGGTACTTAAAGGGGGCTTAGAAAAAAAGATGGAGAGCAACACTTTGCACCATATGATAATGACAGGACAAGGGGGAATGATTTTAAATAAAAGAGGGGAGATTTAGATTAGAGGTTAGGAAGAAATTCTTCAATCAGAGGGTGGTGAGGTATTGGAACAGGTTACCCAGAGAAGTTTTTAATGTCCTGTCCCTGGAGGTGCTCAAGACCAGGTTGGATGAGGCCCTGAGCAACCTGATCTAGTGGGTGGCATTCCTGCCTATGGAAGGAAGGTTGGAACTAGAAGATCTTTAAGTCTTTCTTCTTACTCTTTTATTACACTGCTTAAAGACTGCATTCACAGTCCTTATTAGGCACCCTATGATGTATTACTTGGCCTCTGATAACATTCTAGAAAAACACTGGTCTCGTAGAGTCTTCACGTTATATCTGCCAGCTCTGTGAAATTATTTCATGACTTCTCAGAAAATGGCTATCTTAGTGAATACATATAATTTTACAGAATATTTGGAGAGTGAACAATTGATGCTGGGGATCTCATATCTACACTTCTTGGAATTTAATTTGAACTAGTTTGGTTTCACTCTCCAATACTGCAAAACTACTAGGGGGAGGAAAAATAGAGCATGCTGTCCTGAAAAAGATCAAAGAAAGAAAGAGAGAAAGAGAGAAAAAGAGAGAGAAAGAGAAAAAGAGAGAGAAAGATAGAAAGAGAGAAAGAGAGAAAGAGAGAAAGAGAGAAAGAGAGAAAGAGAGAAAGAAAGAGAGAGAGAAAGAGAGAGAGAAAGAGAGAAAGAAAGAGAGAAAGAGAGAGAGAAGGAAGGAAGGAAGGAAGGAAGGAAGGAAGGAAGGAAGGAAGGAAGAAAAAGAAAGAAAGAAAGAAAGAAAGAAAAAGAAAAAGAAGGAAAGAAAAAGAAAGGAAGGAAGGAAGGAAGGAAGGAAGGAAGGAAAAGTGTTTCTGATCAAACTATAAGACTAATGAACATGTAAATATATCATAGGTAGTACACAGTGGTACTAGATGCAGATATTTGGGTCACTGAATCATATCCACAGTGTCATATAGTTTCTGGATGTGAAGAACTACATTCTTATCTATAAATATTTTTTATATTCTACAAATAATATAAGTGATGAATATACAAGAAAAAGGTTGTGGAAACTTTGAGAACTATAGAAAGTGTTATTCACTGAGGAGGTGCTGGTTCCTTTGAGATCTCAGTAAGAAAGATACTGACTCACAAAGCTGCTTAACTAATTTATTGAGCAAAGGATTGGAATTATAGAAAAGGTGACAGCAATCAAGGACTAGCGGATCCAGTGCTACTACAACCAAGTAACAGAAAAGTTACCAAGTAACAGTGTTCCAAGTAACAGAAAGAGGTAAGATTGTTCTTACCTGATCAAGGGATCAGGTGTGGGTCTGGGGCATGGAGTCTATGCATCTTGGATGGGGACGGGGTGTGGAAAAATGTGCATTTAAGCTGTAAATAATTACTGTGGTTAATCACATTATTGCAAACCCCTTTGATTGCACAATGTTTGAAGGGGACTCAGGGAATGCAGTTCATTCCTTCTGGGACTGTCTCTATTAAAACATCCAAACACAGTACACCTCCCTTTTTCATTGGAATGATAAATCAGTTGTATGAAGCATGTGGAGAAGACTAGGCAATACCTTTGGGAGTTGTCCGTACAGCAGGGAATATATTCCCACAGCTTTATGAGCCCAGATAATGAATTATTCCCCTCTGATATGCAATCCTGTTTGTCAGAAGGAATCCCCTTCATACCAAAGTGTATTATTTTGTCTTATTGGAGGCTGCCCAGGGAAAAACAGTTGGACACAGCATTATCCTCTTTGGACAATGGGGCAAATACCAGTACAAAAAAAAAAAAAAAAAAAAAAAAAAAGGAAAGATGATGCAGAATGTGCATTATAAATGTGCAGAAATCTAAAAAAGAATGCAACCTGTAGGGAAATTTCCTTAAAATTTGTTCAGGCATGTGTACTTGAAAAGGAAGCTGATGGAAAGCCAACCCCTTACCTTTGGGACATATATAAGCAATTGAAAAAGTAGCCATGAAAAGACTGGTAGTATCAATCTAATAATACCATTGACTCCCCTTGATGATCAGGAGGAAGGGAGTGAAAGAAACCACCCTGTCTAATATCTGTCTGGATCTAATCCCCATTGTGCTTTGAAAACAATAACAAAAACAACATCAGGACTGACTAGGCATGCAAACCACTATGTATCAGGTGGTTGGAGTGGGACAGGAGTATCACCAACCATAACTCCCACTAGTTATCCATTCTAAATGGAAATAAATAAATAAATAAATATAAGTATGGCAGCGGATGCCTTTTAGATAGCAGGGCTGAAGTAACTGAGATTCACAGGGATCCTGCTCATTACCTACACAGTCAGCTTAAAGCTACTAGGCCATTTGATGGCTTTGAAGAACCAGACCATGAATCTTACTTCACCCCACAACTAGGGAAATACCCAACATTTATTGCTCAAGTATGAATGACTGAAACTGAAAAGGTGTATAATAGAGGTGTATACCCATTTTGATGGGTAACATCCTCTTTACTTCAGATCAGAATTGTTGTTTTCGAATTTAGGCTAATGTGGTAGGTAAGATACCTTACTGCACCAATTGTTTTACTGTCACCTCCAAAACCAGTAGATTTGAAACAGTATTAGTTGGGGGGAAGAGAGGGAGGTGCTGAAATCATTCAGACAATTAAACAATTGCTCGAAATGGGTATTATCTGGCATACCACTCCCCTTTTAATAGTGCTATTTGGTCTATAATGAAGCCAGATGGTTCCTGGTGCATGACAGTAGATTACCAGTGAATAAATAAAGCAGCCTTTCCCATGACTGCAATTGTCCCAGACATCGTGACACTATTAGAATGCATTGAGATAGAAGCTGGAACATAACATGCTGTGACTGATATGGCTCATGCTTTCTTTAGTATATCCATTACTGCAGAGTCCCCAGAACTATTTGCTTTTTCTTGGCTATAATATACTTTCACCGTCCTGTCTCAGGGATATTTGCATACACCTACTATCTGTCACAGGCTAGTGGCACAACATCTGAGATAGAAAATAGAAATAGAAAAAAGATTACTGGACTCACTGCACAGGAAATGAGAAAACTCTTAGCAATATCATAGACATCATGCAAAAATATGGATGGGAGATCAATCCACAAAAGACAAAAGGGACCACTACAGAAAGTATGCCAGGAACCCCATCACATGATGCCTTAAGTGGTCATATAAAATACCTTCAACCTGACTGCACTCCAAAATAAAACTGAGGTCTTGAAGTTTGTTGGACTCCTTCATTATTGGAGACAATTTCTCCCTCATCTCACCCAGGCCTTGTGACTGTTGTATCATATGTGCAGGAAAAGCCCCCCTTTGTATGTGGTAAAAAGCAAAAAGTGTATTTTATACAAATTAGATAGGCTGTCCTGAATGTTGTGCCTTTAGGGCCCAGAATGGCCCATAAATCTTTTGAATTGTAAGTCTTAGTATCTGGTGATATTGGAGCCCATTGGAGCCTTTCACAACATATGAAAAGGAGGCAGATGCCTCTTGAGTTTTAGCTTTGATGCCTCTCTGGCTTAAAATTACAACCCTTTTAAAAAGCAACTTCTAGCCGTATATTGAGCATTGATAGAAACTGAATGGATGACATGACAGGAAAGCATTACTAGCATTGTCAGATTGCCTGTCCTAAAATGGTATCAAATGATGCTGTGAGAAACAATCTGCAGCCAATAACACGGGCTCAGGTGAGGATCTCAGTGAAGTAACATTTTTATTCACAATTGCAATGTGGGCATCCTGAAAGTAGAAGCACACAACAGAAGTGTATCATACCTTTATATCCCCTACTCAAGAGAGTAGTGGTCAACGGTTCTATGTCCAGGTGGAGGCCGGTGACGAGTGGTGTCACGCAGGGGTCTGTCTATCTTCATCAATGACAGATGATTGGATTGAGTGCACCCTCAGCAACTTTGCAGATGACACCAAGCTGAGTGGTGCAATTGATACAACAGAAGGAAGGGATGCCATCCAAAGGGCTTGCGAAGCAGGCCCACATGAACTGAATGAGGTTCAACAAGTCTAAATGCAGGCTACTGCACTTGGGTTGGAGGAATCCCAGGCTCGAGTAAAGACTGGGAGAAGAACTCATTGAGAGTAGCCCTGTGGAGAGGGATTTGGGGGTTCTGGTGAATGAGAGGCTCAACATGAGCCAGCAGTGTGCGCTTGCAGCCCAGAAGGCCAACTGCATACTGGGCTGCATCAAGAGAGGCGTGGCCAGCAGGTCAAGGGAGGTGATTGTCCCCGTCTACTCTGCCCTTGCGAGGCCCCACTTGGAGTATTGCATCCAGGTCTGGGGCCCCCAGCACAAGAAGGATGTGGACCTGTTAGAACAGGTCCAGAGAAGGGCTACAAAGATGATCAGAGGGATGGAGTACCTCTCCTATGAAGAAAGTCCAAGAGAGCTGGGGATGTTCAGCCTGGAGAAGAGAAGGCTCCGTGGAGACCTTATTGTGGCCTTTCAATAGGGTTCTTATAGAAAGGATGGAGAAGGACTCTTTACTCATGTAGATAATGATAGGACAAGGGGGAATGGCTTTAAACTGAAAGAGGGGAGATTTAGATTAGATGTTAGGAAGGAATTCTTCACTCATAGGGTGGTGAGGCATTGGAACAGGTTGCCCAGAGAGATTGTGAGTGCCCCATCCCTGGAGGTGTTCAAGGCCAGGCTGGATGGGGCCCTGGCCAACCTGATCTAGTGGGTGACATCCCTGCCTATGGCAGAGGGGTTGGAACTAGATCATCTTTAATGCTCCTTCTAACCCAAGCCAATCTATGATTCTATCACCCAATGTTTGATTCCTCCTCTGTTTTCTCATTGGCTGAGGTTCACAACCTACTTGACGCTTGTAACTATACCATATATGTACAATTTTATTTGACCAACCTTTGATCTCTTCTTTTCCCCTTTTTTTCTTCACTCATGACTGAAGGGGCCTTTGATCTTTTGTTTTTTTGCTGATTCCACTACTGCTTGTCTTGTTTTTCTTAGCTGTCTGCCTTATTTTGGTACAGTGGGACCCTCCACTGTCCCCTTATCTGCTTAACATATCCCCCGCTGTTATGCCATTGTTATGCCTGCACAATCACTTTTGAATGTGCAAGGTTAGTGGAATTTTCCACTGCAAAAACACAAGATTTATTCTCACAGTGTTGTTTGGGGAGAAACAACAACCTAGTATTGTACAGTCGAAACGATAATCTCTACACACACTAAACCAGGCCCAAATAAAATTAGTACCCTACAGATTGTTCAAATAGGCCCCACTGATGCTGCAGTACCTAACTTAAAATCTCTTCTACCTTTCTGGCCCCGTGAAACCCCTCCATATGAGGAACCGATGTCCCAAGAGAAATCAGTTGCTTGGTTTAAAGATGGGTTGCCCAAGTGCATTAAAGGTGAATGCTGTTGGAAGGCTGTTGCTTTCAATCCAGCTAAACTAATCCCCGTAAACAGACAAAGATAAAGAGGTAGAAGTCAATATGTTGAATTGATGGCATTAGTTGTAGTCCAGGGGGAAGCATGGACTATACATACTTGTGGGCAGTGTGCAAGGGCCTAACTCTCTGGGTCAGCAGGTGGAGTCCAATGGTTGGACCACACGCAAAAAGCCTTTATGGGCCAAGAACTTTGAAAGATCTTGGAACATAAGCAGCTATATCCCTTATGTATATGACACCGATATCCATGTCACCCAGATAATAATTATGGAGCAGGCACATAATTCTGTGTCTGACTAACTAGCTCAGATAGATAGTTTAACTATGTTTCAGGATGAAGAGGCTCTATAAAAATTGTACAAAAGAGTATTGAACAAGGAGTTAATGATCCGGGTGCTTGATTTCTACTCATCCATACAGGTGCACTCTAAATAGCTAGTCTGCTTGCAAGCCAGCTGTGGCAGACTACACACAATTACTCGAGTGTATGCCTTCATACCATGGAAATCATGTGACCGCTCTGTACTTTAACATAATTGACCCATGTACATAGGTCAGCTCATGTTTATTCAGTGTACATGTATTCAATGTTGTTTACATGCTGACAGTGGAGGGCGGCAGGGGTATGCTCTATGAAGAGAGACTGGGGCTGCCCTGTGCTAGACACAGCCAGTTCTAGCCAGCTCCAACTGCTCCATCACAGGGCTAAGCCCAGAATCCAACATGCTGATGTGTCAACGAAAAGATTTAACAAAGGGCAGAATGCTACACAGGCAGACAGAAGAATAAGGAGAAAGAAGGCAGGAAGGGAGGAAGGGAGGAAGGCAGGAAGGGAGGAAGGGAGGAAGGGAGGAAGGGAGGAAGGGAGGAAGGAAGGAAGGGAGGAAGGGAGGAAGGAAGGGAGGAAGGGAGGAAGGGAGGAAGGGAGGAAGGAAGAAAAAGAAAGAAAGAAAAAGAAAGAAAGAAAGAAAAAGAAAAAGAGAGAGAGAAAAGAAAAAGAAAGAAAGAGAAAGAGAAAGAAAGAAAGAAAGAAAGAAAGAAAGAAAGAAAGAAGAAAAAGAAAGAAAGAAAGAAAGAAAGAAAGAAAGAAAGAAAGAAAGAAAGAAAGAAAGAAAGAAAGAAAAAGAAAGAAAGAGTGAGAAACAACAGACACCTGCAGACACCAAAGTCAGAGAAGAAGGAGGGGGAAGAGGTGTCCAGGTGTCAAAGGAAAGATTCCCCTGCAGCCTTTGGAAAGGACCACAGTGGATCAGGTATTTCCCTGAAGACCATATAAAGGACCATTCTGGAGTAGGTGGACATTTTCTGAAGTAACTGTGACATGTGGGGGACCCCATGCAGAAGCAGGTTTTTCCTGAAGTACTGCAGGCCATGGAGAGGATCCACAATGGAGCAGGGAGAAAGTGTGAGGGGGAAGGGGCAGCAGAGAGGAATTGTTATGGATTGACCATAAGCCCCATTCCCATCCCTCTGCACTGCTTGAGTTGGGTGGGGAAAGGAGTTGGGAATGAAAGAATGAAGTTGAGTCAAGGAAAAGCTGGGAGTGGGAGGAAGGTGTTGTAATTTTTGTCTTTGTTTCTCACCATTCAAATCTATTTTATTGTCAATAAATTTAATTTTTATTATTATTATTTTTTTTTTTTACCCATTCGATTTCTGTACTGACACTGATGGTTATTGGCAAGTGATCTTCCTGTCTTTACCTCAACTCACAAGCTTTTTCATCTTATTTTCCTCCCATGTCCTGTTGAGGAGGGAGAGTGAGAGAGTGGCTAGGTGGGCAGCTGGAAGCTAGCCAGGTCAACCCACTACAATTGTACATTTAGTCATAACTATATGCATAGTACATTGTCTTGTCCACCTGAAATATTATATGCACCCATTTGGGAACTATAGCTCTTTAAAGATAAGAGTGTTGGAATGTATTCTGCAAGAGCTCTTTGAAGCTAAATCTACATTCCCAGCTTGAGCACTGGTAAACTTCTGTGGTGGAGTGATTGCATCAGTTGTCAAGGGAAGACTGACCAATGTCATCTATTTGGACTTCTGTAAGGCTTTTGACACAGTCCCATATGACATCCTTATTTTGGATTCGAAGGGTGACTATTTGCTGGATAAGGAATTGGCTGGATGTCTGCATCTAGAGAGTTGCAGTCAACAGCTCTATGTCCAGGAGGAGGATGGAGACGAGTGCTGTCCCTCAGGTTTGTCTTGGGATTGGTGCTGTTTAATATCTTTATCAATGACATTGACAAAGAGATTGAGTGGACCTCAGGATTTTTGCAGAAAACACCAAGCTGAATGGTGCAGTTGATACAACAGAAGGAAGGAATGCCATGCAGAGGTCCTGGCCAAGCTTGAGAAGTGGGCCCACATGAATGAGGTTCAACAAGTCAAAGTGCAAGGTGTTTCACCTAGGTTGGGGTAATCCCAGACATGCTTACAGACTGGGAGAAGAAATTGAGAGCAGTCCTGCAGAGACGGATTTGGGAGCTCTGATGGACAAGGGGGAATGGTTTTAAACTAAACGAGGGGCGATTTAGATCAGATGTTAGGAAGAAATTTGTTACTGAGAGTGTGGTAAGGTTGCCCACTTATGTTGTGGATGCCCCGTTCCTGGAGGTGCTCAAGGCCAGGCTGGATGGGGCCTTGGCCAACCTGATCTAGTGGGTAGCATCCCTGCCTATGGCAGGGGGGTTGGAACTTGATGATCTTTAAGGTCCCTTCGAATCCAAGCTATTCTACGATTCTATGATCCCATGACTGCTTGGTAGCATTGAGACAGCAACAAAACTCATGCTTCATCGTAAAGTTGACTATGCTGATTTGTCATTTATTGTTTTTCACATAATGAAGATTGTGTTTTCTTCTCTAGCTTATCACAAATTCATAGCACTTGGTGTTGATTATTTAGAGAAGTTGGGGCATTTTTGTTAAATATTTCATAGACAAATATAATTTTTATGATGTGTCTTAAGTAGTACTTTTTTGTTTGTTTGTTTTTAACACCACTTTCCCATGCCCCCGTTGTTTTAGAAAAGCTGAGATCTTTATTTTTCTTTTTTTTTTTTTGCATGTAAACACTCATGACTGATATCTCATGCTGAATGGGGAATTTTTTAACTTACTGTCTAGAAGAAAACTTGAGAATTTCTAATATGAGTTCTATTTTCTTCAAGTTAATGTGGGAGAACCAAAATGTACTTTCTAATTGGTAAATGGATGGATTGCCTGCAGATGTACTGCTGGCTACAGCAATAGAAGAGGAGGCCTTTCATCCTTTATTATGGCTATTTGTTTGCTGGCAACATAGTGATCTGACAGTAACAGAGCTACTGATTTTGATGTCCTGAAAGGCCTAGTTGTCTATGTCAGTGCTTTGATGTGAAATACCTCTGAAAGAAGAGAAAATGGGTGAAATGGAAGACTTTAAAAACAAGAAAAACAAGAATATAATTATAAAACAATGGAGAAAATATGCTAGAATTGGTATTAAATTAAATAATAATTATTATTTTTAGAATTATTTTTATCTTACCATACTGCTTTCCTACCACTGGTAATCTAATAAATCTAATAAATGACTTTGATACCATCTCTCCAGAAATGCAGTCTAGGAAATATAGGAGAGGAAAAAACAAACAAACAAACAAAAAAAAACAACTCCATCTTGTCTTATCTGATATTTCTGCTAGTGTCTCCATATTTCAGAAAAGTTTTATACCATCATATAAATGCATTATGATTTTTTAATTATATTTTTATACACAAAATGTCTATTTCCATACTGTTTTATAACCTTGCGTTGTAGTAGACATGAAAAACACAAGCAATGCCTTTAAAATTGTTTCAAATTCTGGTACTTCAGTTTTTACTGAAAAGGAGTTTAATTTAAAAATTAAAGCAATGAAAAACTTAATATCAAATAAAATAGGATGTTCTGTGTTCAGTGTGAGAAGGGACCCAAACCTTCCCTGGGAAGTTACATTGTTTCAGAAGTTATATTGTGTCAGTTTGCTTTAATTTTAATATTGACTTTAGTATTGACTTGTAATTCCTTTGAGACTTAATGTTTCAAAATCCTTCTCAGCTGCGTTTCAGACATATAGCCACTACAGCTTCCAGAATTCCAGGTAATTCAGGTGTAATTAATACTAGGATTTATGCCTGAATAAAGTGATCGCTGATTTGATTTTTCTCACTTCTGCAAAATATCTTGTGAAGTCTATTTCATTTGTCTCATTAACAGGGTGCTGCTATTTTTTAGGTGGTGCAAACAATGTGATGCTCGATTTCTATTTATCTATCTATTTATTTATTTATTTTCAGAAAGACTTCTAATTTCTTGAAACTCATCTGAATTGTCATCTTGTTTCTTAACTGATTACTTTTCAGATGATGGAAAATTTCCCTTTCTAGTCTGGAGTTCTGTTTTGAAAAAGACTGAAGATTTTTAATGAAACACTTCCAGAGAATTTATATTTAATTTTCTGTATTCTTGTGCTGTTCAGTCATGTTTGCTGAGATATGCTCTTATATGCGAATAATTCCTCAAGCACATCTGCTGTTTTCAGTTTCTGAAACCATATAGGCCTGTTACATTGTTTCTACTCTCATGTTTTCATGCCATATATTCAAATATAATGAAAAACACTGATAGTTAGACTACTGTTGTATGAATGAAGAAAAATTTGCTGGTATATGGAGAAACTGAAAGGGAAAGAAACAAATACTGCTGACTATAGGGATAGTAGTTGATTTCCTTATTTGCAAATAGATACAGTTTTTTTTTTTCTTTTCTTTTTTTTTTTTTTTCAGCTCACCATAGCAAACAGCTGATTTTAGAACTCCTTGGATCTCTGATAAATGCTGTCCATGTACATAAATAATACTGGAAAATATATGAAATGATTAAAATAATAAATGTGAGACAAATATTCTGATAAATTGAAGGATGCTGCTTGTATAATAAAGAGCTATGGCTTAGCCTATAAATAAAAGCAGCTTGCTTGTCTCAGCTGTTTTCTTGTGGAAAACAGAAAAGCTGTGGATGTGGTCTACCTTGACTTCAGTAAGGCTTTTGACACCATTTCCCACAACATTCTCCTCAAAAAAAAATGGCTGCTCGTGGCTTGGACTGGTGTACGCTTCGTTGGGTTAAAAACTGGCTGGATAGCCGGGCCCAAAGAGTTGTGGTGAATGGAGTCAAATCCAGTTGGAGGCCGGTCACTAGTGGCATCCCCCAGGGCTCAGTATTGGGGCCAGTCCTCTTCAATATCTTTATTGATGATCTGGATGAGGGGATTGAGTGCACCCTCAGTAAGTTTGCAGATGACACCAAGTTAGGTGCATGTGTCGATCTGCTCGTGGGTAGGAAGGCTCTGCAGGAGGATCTGGATAGGCTGGACTGATGGGCTGAGGCTAACTGTATGAAGTTCAACAAGACCAAGTGCCGGGTCCTGCACCTGGGGTGTAACAACCCCAAGCAGCGCTACAGGCTGGGAGATGAGTGGTTGGAAAGCTGCCTGGCAAAGAAGGACCTGGGAGTACTGGTTGATAGTCAGCTGAATATGAGCCAGCAGTGTGCTCAGGTGGCCAAGAAGGCCAACAGCATCCTGGCCTGTATAAGAAGCAGTGTGGCCAGCAGGTCTAGGGAAGTGATTGTCCCCCTGTACTCGGCTCTGGTGAGGCCGCACCTCGAGTACTGTGTTCAGTTTTGGGCCCCTCACTACAAGAAGGACATGGAGGTGCTCGAGAGAGTCCAGAGATGGGCAACAAAGCTGGTGTGGGGTCTGGAGAACAAGTCTTACGAGGAGCGGCTGAGGGAACTGGGATTGTTTAGCCTGGAGAAGAGGAGGCTCAGGGGCGACCTTATCGCTCTCTATAGGTACCTTAAAGAAGGCTGTAGCGAGGTGGGGGTTGGTCTGTTCTCCCATGTGCCTGGTGACAGGACAAGGGGGAATGGGCTAAAGTTGTGCCAGGGGAGGTTTAGGTTGGATATTAGGAAGAACTTCTTTACTGAAAGGGTTGTTAGGCATTGGAATGGACTGCCCAGGGAAGTGGTTGAGTCACCATCCCTGGAGGTCTTTAAGAGATGTTTAGATGTAGAGCTTAGTGATATGGTTTAGTGGAGGACTTGTTAGTATTAGGTAAGAGGTTGGACTGGGTGATCTTGGAGGTCTCTTCCAACCTAGACGATTCTGTGATTCTGTGATTCTGTGATATTCAAAAGTAAAATTTAGAACAGAATTGGAAGAAGAAAATAAGTAAATAATGGGGATCAAACACTTAATCCACTTTCGTATATTAAGTTGGATGTGTTTGGCATTTAAGTCAGACTGTGGATCTAAATTTCATAAAGTGCCCAGATTGCCTATGTATATCCTGAATGTAAATATGCTTTGCAAAAGTCCAAAGAAATATCCTGTCCACTTACTTAAGCAGTCTACCTTTAATTGGCATGTTAGAGAAATCTATATCCTAAGTTTTAGATGGACTGCCTTACCACCTGAAGGTGCCTCTCTTTCCTCAAAATCAGTGTAAAAGCTGGAAAAATGAGCTCTTAATTTGAATGACAGTCATTTAATTACACAAGTAGTTCATTCAGAGTTATACAACCATTAAATTCACAATTAAAAATAATTGTAGGTGTTTTCTGGAGTTATCTTGAAGTGTTACTTCTGGATTATCATTTTGTAGAAGGTATTTAATAAAACACATTACTTTGACCTAGGCAGTATTTTTGTTATCATACTGATACTTTTAATAACACAACACAAATTAGGCCAAATCATGCAATGATGTGTTTGATTTTTTAAAGGTGTTTGCTTCACCTGTGGTCATAACATTTTATTTATATATTTGCTCCAAATAACAAAGCAAATCGGTTTAATCAGATGACATTCTGAACATTTAATACATACAGGAAAATAATAATCTGTTATCAGGCACCTTTTAATCAGGTGTTGTAGCTTAATGCATTGAGTGCATCAATTTTGAATAACTATAGATGCATCTCTGATACGAACAACAGAATAAAAAGAAAAATACAAGCCATGGGTAGGGAAATGCTGTTCAAAGGGATACTGTTGCTGTGTGTCTTGGCAAACATAAATAAAAGGTTAATAATAATAATAATAATAATAATAATAATAATAACAACAACAACAGAACAGAGTAAATAGCAATCAGAAGACAGCATGCTGCCAGAAGAATAAAAATAAATAAATAAAACAACCCATAGGCAATAAAACTACCTCTGTTTATTACTCCCTTGACCTTCTGGTAAAACAGAAGCATTTTTCTGCAACTGTTATTAATGGAAGGAAAACCTGGTTACAAATTAGTCCCCACATTTAGTCTAGGGATTTAATCTGGCATCTCATATAACTACTGTCGGCTGAATATGAGCCAGCAGTGTGCTCAGGTGGCCAAGAAGGCCAACAGCATCCTGGCCTGTATAAGAAGCAGTGTGGCCAGCAGGTCTAGGGAAGTGATTGTCCCCCTGTACTCGGCTCTGGTGAGGCCGCACCTCGAGTACTGTGTTCAGTTTTGGGCCCCTCGCTACAGGAAGGACATGGAGGTGCTCGAGCGAGTCCAGAGAAGGGCGACCAAGCTGGTGAGGGGTCTGGAGAACAAGTCTTACGAGGAGCGGCTGAGGGAGCTGGGATTGTTCAGCCTGGAGAAGAGGAGGCTCAGGGGCGACCTTATCGCTCTCTACAGTTACCTTAAAGGAGGCTGTAGCGAGGTGGGGGTTGGTCTGTTCTCCCACGTGCCTGGTGACAGGACGAGGGGGAATGGGCGAAAGTTGCGACAGGGGAGTTTTAGGTTGGATGTTAGGAAGTACTTCTTTACCGAAAGGGTTATTAAGCATTGGAACGGGCTGCCCAGGGAGGTGGTGGAGTCACCATCCCTGGAGGTCTTTAAAAGACGTTTAGATGTAGAGCTTAGCGATATGGTTTAGTGGAGTACTTAGTGTTAGGTCGGAGGTTGGACTCGATGATCTTGAGGTCTCTTCCAACCTAGAAATCTGTGTCTGTGTCTACTGCATCCCTGTGGTTTCACATAACTGATAATTATGAGCACCTTTTCTAACAAACTCCATCTCCATTTTATTTTGTTGCATTGCTTGACAACTACCTCGCTTTTTTTTTTTTTTTTTTTTTTTTTCCAGCCACACAGCCAATCCAGCCTTTTCATGTGACTACACCATGTGAAATTCTTAAGACGAATTTTATTCTAACACTCGACGGCTTGATCACACATTTTAGAAGACTGAGTTGAATCTGTGCTTTCATGTTCAAGCCCAATTTATTGAACTGTTGGTTCTGCTGGCTTTATCATTTTTAATTTCCTTCTATTCATGGTCCACAAACATTTCTGATGTTAGTATGCTTTGAGGGATTTGACCTTTAATTTCTAATATATCTCTAAATGATTGTATTCCATTTGCTTGGATGATAATTGTGCTTAATTGAGAGATCTCTCTCATATTTTGGGATAGTCATAGACATTTGAAGTTATTGCATTGCAATTCCACTTACATACTGATGTCACTCATTTGTATTTCAGTGTTATAAAACCAATATTGAATATGCTGTTGCAGAAGTGGGCCTTATTTACCGCACATAAAACTATGAATGCAACAATATATATATATATATATATATATATAATTTTTTTTTTCTAGGAAAATACAGATTTTCAAGAATTGGTATTATTGGCTCTTCAGCAGCGTAAAAGTATTTTTACTGTACATTACCACTACACATATTTTTTTCCTGAAAGCCATAAAATCCATGAGGAAAAAACATCCTGAACAGAAGTCAATTCACCTTCATTCAAAAAATCTATCAGGGTTTTTTCTTTCCACTTTGCATAATAATGATAATTATTCCAGTGTTTTCCTTAAGATTTAGTGTCCAGCACAGTTCACTGTACTATTCTCACCTTGAGAATCAGACACTTAGATAATCTGTTGGCTGATTTGCTTGACAAATCCTTTCAGATAAACTTTAGTGTGCATAGGAAACAGCTGTCCTATTACCGACAATTACTAAAAAAGAACATTAGTAATCCACAAATCACTACACTGTTTGCTTTTAGCCCTTTACTGACAATAGCACTTGCCCAAGAAGTGAAAACCTGTTTTTCTTCCCAAAGATGCTTCAAGATGCTGCATCTTGAGCAGTGTATAAACAAAGAGTGTACATCCATTTCAGACACGAGGACATTAGTTTAGCATCATTTAGCTACATGTTACTGAACAGTGTTCGCATGATCTTCTTTGAATGGAGTATTTAACTACGAATACAGGTTTTTAATATGAATTAAAACGAACGACGACAAATTACAGTTTTTTTTTTGTTCGTATACAAATTTATTTGCATATGCATGTTGAAATGTAAAAATACTTTTTGATATAAACACATCTACTTTTTGCTCAATCTTGTAGTCATTGCTCTAGCCTTATACAGACTCAACTGGAAGAAAACTAATGGAAAGCATTCTGTTTTCTTAAAACTAAAAAGAATAGTCTCAATTATTTTCATGTTATAAGAAATACAGCTTGATGATTTTTTTTCTTTTTTGATTTATTAAATTTATTAGCTTTATACATGAAATTTTAAATTCATTCTCCTTTCAGTTTCTTCAGTTGATAAAGATGACTGAACCAAAGTATGCGTGCATGCCTTATACAAGTAATACTGATATGCCTATAACTAGTGGACATTAAATTCAAAGTTTTACAGCTAGCCATAATCTTAAATTGCCCTTTCATCCATTAAAATATCAGCTCAAAAAGATCCAAACATAACCCCAAGGAAAAAGGCTTTTATTTTCCTAAAATCATTAACCTTTAATTTATTTTCTATCCTTCAGTAAATTTTTGTCTTTGTTATCTTCATTTAGGGCTTCTGAGATGACCTTTCTGTCTTAAAAATAAAACAAACCCCCTGCTAAAAATAGCCAATGAAACAAACCAAAAATAAAACAACTACAACAAAACCAACAAAGCAAAATAACTGTCTGTTCTCCAAAAATAAGACTACAGCTTGTCTGTGAAAGCAGAGGCTTATTTACCTAAAAGATATGAGATCTGAGCAGCTAATACCATCATTACTCAGATAATTAGCCTATTGATTAGCAGCCCTGTGGATGAGATGACCAGTGTGTCCTTGGTAGTCAGGATCACAGAATTCCTTCCTTTTAAATTCCTTTTTTCTTCACTTCAGTGAATCTAGATCTTAGAATGAGCTTCTTTGTTTTTAACCCTTATATGTGTATTTATACAGTGATCTCTTTTGCTAACCTATTGTTTTCAGATCTTTTAAAATATGATTAGCAAACTGACCATGTAAATTAAGCAACAGAATAAAATCATAAAATACTTTGTATGACATTCTAAACACCCAAAGCCATTCCCCATTTCCTGTATATATACTTTTTTTTCTTTTTTTTTTTTCTTTTTTTTTTTTTTATGAGCTTATTCAGTATCAAATTTTTAGCTGCTGTGGCAGTGTCATGCTGTGGCATGTGGCAGTGTGATGAGCAATGCTTTCCTGAAAGTGGCTGAACGCCTGCCTCCTAATGGAAAGTTATGAATTAATTCCTTATTTTGCTTGGACTGCATGTGCAGGTTTTGCTTTACCTAGTAAACTGTCTTTATCTCAACCTATGAGTATTTGCACTTTTACTTTTCTGATTCTGTCTTCCATCCCACTTGGAGAGGGAAGGGGAGGGGAGGGGAGGGGAAATTTGTTTTATAGCTGATTACCCATTCACATCTCTATTCTCCCTAATCTATACATGTTTCAAACTGCATCTGTTAAAAAGTCTCTTCTACCCAAGGAGATAATTTCCTTATCTCTAATTTCTTTTTCTTTCTGTCTTTCTTTCTCTTGTTGTCTCATCCTCCTAAACTATCTTTTGTTTCACAGATTGCCTAACTGATACATATCTAAATAAACTCAAAGCTATTATTCTAACCTTGTATTCCACTTTTAAATTTACTTCCTCTATTTCAGACCTTGAGAAGGGCTTGCATGCCCAAAAGCTTGGCTGATTTTTTTCAGTTATGCCAGTTAGTCTAATAGATACTGCTCCTGATGACAGATCCTGCCAATAAGAACAATTGCATTGAAAGATAGATAAGAAATAATATAATATAACATAGATATCTCATAATTTTTATGCATATATTTCTGAGTAAATATCTATATAGCACTAAACTGGAATACTTTTATTTGGTTTTAAAATATGTTTTAGTGATTGTATATGGAAATAAAAAAGCCATTTTTTCCCAATAAAAGATTAGCTCTAACATATGATGTGATATTAGTGTAAAACATTGAGCATTTCTAAACAAAAAGTTTATAACTTATTAGTGATATTCACACAAACTTGTTTTTAACAGAATGATTTAAGTTAGTGTACACAAATACACGAAAACAATTGGTATTTAGGAAACCCCCAGTAGCTCAAGAAGCACATAAATACTACACTTCAATGACAGACCTACATACATTCCCAAGATAAATACCAAGCTCTTCTGTTGATACCTTAAAAACAGCAGCTGAATATTCAGAAAATCAGGCGTCTAGAGATATCACCCAGCACATAAAGAGAGGTGGTATTTTTTGAGTTCTAGGTGTCAATTGTCAATAGCATATTTTGGCTTACAGGCTTTCGTTATAGTGCCTCCAACGGACTGCCAAGTTATTTAAGTGAAGATCATGATAATGTTGCTAACAAGGGGTTCTGGCAATACGTTTCTTATAATTGTACTTAAATTGCCATCATTTTAATGATAGCTTCAAAAGTAATGCAAATCCATTGCATGATATATTTTTTTCAACTTTTGCATTATTGGTATTCATAAATATTTTTATTTTACTGACAACCAATTTATTTCCATGTAAACAGATCAGCTGTTTAAATTAGAGAGAGTTACTAATGAGATAGACTAGATGATGAGCATTCATTTAAATTTCCTCTTCCTTTTTAGGCAATTCTTCAGAATATTTTCAGTCAATGTAGAATTGTAGAGAGAGCTTTCATTTTTTTTTTCAAAATCTTTGTTATTGCTTAGTAACTCAGTTCTACCATAACTAAATATATGATACATATATGAATATATGTAAAGCCAAACATTATTGTTGTTAATTTTGCTATACATAGAGAAAGATTATATAATCTTTTTTGTGTGTTTGTATTTGTGCTAGTTGCTACTACATGGAATTAAGGGTTTATTTTGAGAAGTGAAGTTCCAGTTGGTTACTAATACTAATGACAACAAGAAATCACTTTATTTTTATTTACACGTTATCCTGGAGATGTGGTCATTTCCATTATTGGAGGTTTGAATGAAAAATCTGGACAAAGACTTTTTCTTTTTTTTTTTTTTTTGATTTATGTTTATAATAAATTGAATCAAAGAACTGCCTAAAGTCCTTTCCATACTAATGGTTTTCCATACTCATCTGGGTTGGGGGGGGGTGGGGGGGGGGGTGGGGAAGAGTGGGAGGAATTGATTATTTCTAAGCCTGTTACTCAGGAATCCTTATGGCTCATAAAATGTAGTGTCATTGTTCATTTACTTATGGAGCAGTTTAAAAGAAATTTTAAATTAGTAGAAAGAGTCCTTCTGACCTCCATATTGTTTGTATTAAATCATTTTCAAAATGCTATAAAATTTGATGAAGAGAAAATTGTATAAAAGATTTTAGATAAAGAAATAATGTGAACTAAAGTATATCTGCAATCCTCCCTAAAGTATGCATTTTTACATGCTGACATGAAAACATACATTAGAAATAAGTATTTCAAATAAAAAACAGAACATTTCAAGCAAGTGGAAAAAGACAAAATCTAACTTTGAATATACTAAGGATCAAAAAAAATTTTCAAAAGTTTAAATAGTTTAATACTTTATAAACATTTAAATATAATTTCAAAGCAATGTGTCTAAATTCAAAATTCTAGTCTTTAAATTCCAGATTCAAACTCCATGAGACAGCAGTTATGCTCCATAAACACTGTCTGTTTCTCCTAATGCCTCAAACTGAACCTCTATAGATCCCATATTAGGCCCAGCCAACTTATTTGTTCCCTTGGCATCTAGGTATTGGACTACCTATTCCTCATCCACACTCATGAAGGCATTTTTACTGAGGAACAATCATGGCCCTTAGGCCAGTAGTACAGCTTTAGTTGACAGACTTAAATTCTATAGCTTCTGATAATGTTTTTGCAATTGTCCTTGATTCAAAAAAAATTTTTTTTTTTATGCATAAATGAGAGGTGAAGGTATATGTGTGGAAGGGTGCAATTAGAAGACCCTGAAAAATGTGAGAGTGGTGCTTTTATATACACTTAGGACAGATGACTCATGTCTTCAGCATGCCCTCTTTGGCACGAGGTCCTTTGAATTTATTGCCTACTGTCAGTAGATACTAGGCCAAAGCCCACTGTGACAACTAGAGACAACTAGTAGAGCACTTTGTAGAATTAAATAGATTTAAATATAATTAAATACAATTTAAATAGATTTAAATAGAATTAAATTAGATTTAAATTTATCCATCCTGCCTGTAAGCAACCTCTGAAATGAAGTGTCACACAAAATTCAATCTGATTTTTTTCTTGGAGGAAAAAAATCTGTTCAAAGTAGGTCCAAGCAATGTGGCGCCTTACAGGCAGTACGTGCAATCAAGGCATAAGTAACAGGCAAAAATAAATTGCATACTTCACATGTCTCTACAAATGTGAACATGACATGTTCAAGAGTTGAGGTGATATAATTAATAAACCAACCTACTTGCTATGTATATGTTTTTCTCTGTACCTTTCTTGACAATATGAATGAAGAAATCTTCAGATACTATATTTTTGAGTGTTTGCATGAAGTCCTTTCTGGAATATTTTTGATAGTTATTTCAAAAGGCTATCAGCTTTGAAAATTTTTTAGAAAAACAAAAAGCATTTAAATATTAATCAATCAAAGGTCATTTCTTTTCTGATCCAGATCAGGTGCTTCATCAAAAGTTAACAAAAAAAAATCAAAACATCATCAAAGATGTTATTGACAGTAAGCATATACAACATGTTAACATTATTTATTTCGATATTAAGTCTATGGAAAAATAAGTCCAGATTAAAATAATAATAATGGTGTGTCATGAGAGAAGAAGCTGAATTGTCAGTTTCCCATTTAGAAGCCAACAGACCAAATTTGGAACTGATGTATAAATTTGCATTAAGATATCTTTCATTATCTTCACATTGGAACCCCTACACACTTCATATGAACAATATATTTACAACTGGCATCTCCAAGTTAAACAAATGCTAAATTTTCCATTTGGAGAGGGACAGACATACAGAAAGGGCTAGCTCCTTACCCATTTTTCTTCCTCTCCAGTATGTAAATTACACCAGTTTAGAATCACTTATACAATGATAAAGTACTCTATTTAAGAAAATTTTAAGATAAAGTAGTCTAAATTGGTACAATGGGATCAAATCTCTGTCATAACCAAACTTCTTACTGGGTCTCAAAGTGGAGGTTCCAAAACAAACAAACAAACAAACAAACAAACAGCAACAACACGATTTATTTCAAGGCACAGTTTGTAAATATTTGTATTTAAGGCTAAATAGAAATTATTGTTCTAATTATATGTTCTAACAAAATCCCATAGAATCAGATATCTTCCAACTTGCGCAGTTTAATAGTTTTTTTCCCACAGTTTTAGAATGATGCTTCTGTAGCTCATTTATAATTAACATTATTGTATATAGAGTAAGAAAGGAAAAGAATATGGTGGGAAGAAGGCTCTTGACCCTGGAATTTCTAGCACATAGTACTGTACATAAGAACTACATATGGCATGAGCAAGGAGATTTATAAAAACTAGAAAAAGACCTGTAAATGGTAAGAACCATATTCTCATTTGGCGTCCTGTACAATGTAGGACATAGAACTTAATAATTTTGGAAATTAAGGTACTATATCACCTCGTTTTTCTTAGTCAGCTTCTATGGTTTGATTGTGTAAATCCTATTCTAGCTGCTGCTGAAGAACCTCAGACTTTGCATTATTTTTAGATGATTGAGATTCATTATTAAACATTAAATGGTAATACTTACTAGAATTAATATAAATATTATTCCATCAGAATAACAGAATTATATTTTATTATTCCACTAGAAGTACCTCAAATAATAGCTTACTTAAAAAAAAAAAAAGTAAAAAGATGGGAAATAAAGTCATTTTCTTCCCGTTTGGCATTCACTATCATTTACCTTCCCACTACGAATGTGTTACAAGAATGGGAGAGCAATGTTCAGTAGGATCATGTTATATTGTTGCAACTAGAAACACATAGTGTAAACACAGTAATATGTATAGGAAAAAAAAAAGAAAGAAAGAAAGAAAGAAAGAAAATAAATAAAAGTACTTAGTTTCAGAGCTGACAGAGAAGCATAATACATTTTCCAAAATACTCATGCACTGCTCTGCATACTTGTGACTACTGAAGTGCAATACCCAGCCCTATGAGCATGGAGAGAAACAGCCCTGGAATTGGTTTCCAAACAGAAAACATTGTGAAAGGAAAGGCATTTAAAGTCATCATGCCTAGAGAGAGGCATGCCAGAAGTTCTTCAGGACTGACATGAATGTTAGTTGTAGCCCAAACACACAGAGGAGATACATCATTGCTTCTTATTTGGAATTGCAAAGGAGATGATCCCAGACAGGATCACAACCCTGAAACCTTTGCTGAAGTTAAAAATCTACAGGCTTTTAATATACTGAGAGAAAAATAAAATAAATAAATAAATAAATGCCTGGAACAAGAACAGGATGAGTAACAGTCAAAATCTTATCTGAAGGAGACTGAGTAGTAGCAAAAGATGATCTGTGGTGAGAAACATTTTTAGTTGTCTTTTTCTGAGATAGCACAATTTGTTCAATAAATTTTTGTTCAGGTTTGGGTATAATGTTGTAGTGTGGGTTGAGAGATAAGTATCACTGAGGAAGATCTGCTTTTAATATTTATTTGCAGACCAATACACACTTCCCCAATTCAAATAAAATTGCAGCACTCTACTTGAACTGTACTGTTTTGGGACAACTGAGATTGTAAGGGATCTTAAATGACACACATCAGGGCACAGCATAGGCTAGCAGCTTCCTCCAGGCCAGGGGCAGCAGCCGGGAGCAGGGCCACCAGGGGAACCAGGGCAGACACAGTCCTGAGTGTCAGCTACCTCCTTGGAACTAGGCCAAGGCCAGGACAGACTGTCAGGCCTAGGCCAGGACCCACAGAGTGAGGACTGGGTGCAGTCCAAGCTGTGAGGCAACAGGGCTGAGTCTGGGCTCAGGCCTGGGTGAACTGTACCCAGCATTAGTCCCCAGGGCCTCAGGAGGGAAGCCTCAATAGTGCCACCCTGAGCCCTACAGACAAGCCCCACAATGTGGAGCCAGCACCCTAGGCCCTGCTAATGTGTGCATCCTGTTTTTGCACACGTTGATATGGTTTCCAGAAAAGAAAAGAAATATCAAATGGGAGGACAAGAAACAAAAAGCATGGAAAAGAGGTTCAGTGCAAGAGGAAAGAGAAGACACTGATCCCCACAGGCATGGGCAAATACAGATATTGGTAATTTTTTAGAACATGTAATGTCAAATAAACATCATTAATGTGCTCTTAATAAACTAGTATTATACTGCTAATAAACTATCATTTGGTACTACAGAGATTCAATAAATAAAGGACATATATTTACTTGCCATATCATTACCCAAAAATGAAGTAGGTAATAAAGGTATAATTTAATTCTTATAAACTGAAAGGAATTATTTAAGTATTTTAATTAGCAACTGACTAGATAACGATGATTATATGAAAATAAATGCCAATTAACATGCTAATTTTTGGCAATTAATTGATATCCAATCAACCTACTGAAGTTATTTTGTTAAACACCAGTTAAATCCTAAAGCTCTTTGAAAGTTTAATTTATCAATTACAGTGCAAAAGCACACATTGCTGGCATGGTTGGGTTAATTATAAAGAAACTAGATTAGGTTGGTATTACTTTTTAACTTTATTAAATCTTATTAAAAAGCTTATGTGTTTAGTGTACAATAAGCATTCAATTTAAATTAAATAGCTGAATTTAATTAACTTTTTAAAGTTTCACACAGCTATGTGATGTTATAGAAGAACTAGTGTTTCAGCCCTGAGAACATTCCTAAGCTGTCTGCTCCTCTCTTATCATTGACTATTATATTTAAAAGATATGTATGATATCAAGACCAGAAAACTCCTTATTTTCAAGACACATCTATTCTTCACACCTAAAAAAGGTTAGCATTAGGTTCTTATGATATACACTCATATTCGCAAAAGCCACTTTCACATGGGTTGACAGACAACTTCATGTTTGTGAGTATTTAGATACCAAAACATTTGCTTTACATAATGAATTATTCAAAGAAAGTTTAATCTGATTAAAATAGAAAAGACAGCCATTTAAGGTAGTTCAGAATTAGATTCTGTATATTTTACAACATGTTAGAATAAACTCTGATTATTACAAATGCTTACAAAGTTAGTACTGAGTTCACTACGTAAGCATCCTGAAAGTGACCAAAAGATATTTCCTTCAAACATTTCTTTCAATTACTGTTGCAAACAAAGTAATTGGAAAGATAAAAAAATAAAAATATCCATTAAATTAAGGCAGATACAAACATGCTAAGACAGCTAGTAATTCATTTTACAATCCTCTTTCCTGACACTGGAAGTTTTTCTTTATTCCTTGGAAACAGTAAACAAAAGGACAAGTAAAATTAACTTTTATTTGTATCATTATTAAATCATGCTTAATATGATTATAGTAAACATATATTTACTTATATTTCATCTTTTAAGAAGAAACAATCGAAATCTAGTTCAGTATTCCAATTATGTATGCATACGATAAAATATTTCTGTCTATTCCACCACTCTGGTGGACTTGCCTAATTCCTGTTACAATTAGTCAATATAAAGAGTACACCTAAAGAGCAGAAACATTCTTTCATCATATTTGCCTTACAATTTATAGTACACACCCTAGAATAAGGAGTGGTATTGTTGGGCAAATAAGTATGCTTTTGAATGTATGTGTTAGAATTAATTTAGAATTTGTGTTAGAATTTGTTAGAATTTTTACTTAAATAATGTCTGAAGAAGACTTGGTGATTGTTCAGAGACAGCAGTTGCCTCTTTCCTGCCTTCTTGCTCAGCACATAGTGTTAGTTTGTACTTGATCAGTACGTGAGAAAACATGGGACATGGAATAGAATTCCCCAAATAAAAAAAACTCTTCATAAGCCCAAGGGGCTCCTTACAGGTCAGCTCTTGGCTTCCCCAAAACAGAAGATGACTGAATTTGTACACCCACCCCTATAAACAGGGATGTTACTCTAAAGAGACACATTCCTCAGTCAAATTAGCCAGGCTCACATTTAGTATTTTACGATGAAAACGGTAAAATACAGGATTAGTTTATACTGAAAAGTTGGTAACAAAGTTACTAAGAAAAATGCAATAATAAAATAGAGTTCTACACGAATGCATAACGGCATAATGGTATTGATCACTCCACGTTCTAAGGAGCCTTTATTCTATCCGCAAGTCATGCTGATGTGAAGAAAGCACTTCCCTAGTGAATCTGGAGAAATAAGAAAGAAATGGTCTGAATAAAGCTACCAATGAGGATAACTCTCCTTACAGCTATCCAAGAGCTATCTAGAGGATCTTTCTCTTCAGTGCAAAGTTAACTATTTCAGCATTTGTAAAGGAACCTACTGGTCCTTTCTTGTCACTGTATTGTTGGGTATGATTGTGTTGTTTTTTTTTTTTTTGGTTTGGTTTGGTTTTTTATTTGGGGGGGCGGGGGGGGGGGGGGGGGAGTTGCATAGGTAGCATCTCTGAGAAGAGTCCATAAGCTGATAAGCTGGACCATGCTAGATAGATAAGAGCCAGCTCCAAAAGAGCCCTACCGCTGGCCAAAGTTGAGCCAATGAATGATGCTGGTTGTGCCACTTTATTATGAGAGCATATCTAAAGAAGGGTTAAAAAAAAAAGCTGTGCAACACCAGCTGAGAGAGAAGAGAAACCAAATGTAGAGAGAAACAGCCCTGCAGACACCAAGGTCAATGAAGAAAGATGACAGGAGGTGCTTTCCAGTCACCAGAGCATAAATTCTCCTGTGTCCTGAGGGAAAAGCCCATGGTGGAGCAGGTTGTCCCCTTGCAGCCCATGGGGTACCACAGCGGAGCACATTTCCACACTGCAGCCCATGGAGGAGCCCCCGGTGGAGCAGGTGGAGGTGGCCTGGCGGAGGCTGCGGCCCTTGGAGAGTCCCCGCAGGAGCAGGCCCCGAGCCAGAGCTGCAGCCCGTGGAGAGGAGCCCACGCAGGAGCAGGCGGTCTGGGGGGAGCTGCTGCCCGTGGGGGACCTGTTCTGGAGCAGTTTGCTCCTGACAGATGGACCCCGTGGTATGGACCCATGTTGGAGCAGTTCTTGAAGAGCTGCTGCCTGTAGGAAGCCCATGTAGGATCACCTCGGGAAGGACGACATCCTGTGGGAGGGATGCCAGTTTGGAGCAGGGCCACTGAGTGACCATGAAGGAGAGGTGGAGATAAAGAGTTATAGACTGATTGCAGCCCATTCACCTGCACTGCTTGAGGGGTAGACACAGAAGATTGTGGACTGGGGGAAGTTTTTAGTTTGGTTTTGGTTTCTCACTGTTCTAGTCTGCTATTGATAGGCAATAAATCATATTAATCTGCCTATGCTGAGTCTGTTTTGCTCATGATTATAATTGTTGAGTGATCTCCCTGTCCTTATCTCAACCCTTGACCTCTTTTCATCATATTTTCTCCCCCTTTTTCTTTGAGAAGGGGGAGTGAGAGAGTGGTTGTGGTGGAGTTCAGCTGCATAGCAGGGTACAAGCACCACAATTATGCTTAATGCAGCCCAGGATACGGTTTTCACAATCATTACTAGACATAATCATTACTAGACAACAAAGAGCCATAAGAAGAGACATTTCTGTGAGAGCAGATTTAAGGAAAGGAAAAAAACTGCTGCACAACAGCAGCTGGGAGAGAAGAGTGAGAAATAGCCCTGCAGACACCGAGGTCAGTGCAGAAGGAGGGCAGGAATTTTTCCAGGTGCCAGAGCAGAAGTTCCCCTGTGGCCTGCGGAGAGGCCCCTGGTGCAGCAGGCTGTTCCCATGCAGCCCATGGTGTACCACAGTGGAGCACGTGGTTCTGGCCTGAAAGAGGCTGCGGCCCATGAACAGCTCCAGCCAGAGCAGACTCCAGGCCACAGATGTAGCCCATGGAGAGGAGCCCCCACAGGAGCAGGTGATCTAGCACGAGCTGCTGCTTCTTTCCTCTACAGGCTGCAGTTCTGGCCTGGAGTCCATTCCTGCATGGTCTCTCCATGGGCTGCAGCCCCCTTCAGGCCACATCCACCTGCTCCACCAGGGGCTCCTCCACAGGCTGTAGCGTGGAAACGTGCTCCGCTGTGGTACCCCATGGGCTGCAAGGGACAGGCCAGATCCATCTGTTCCACAGTGAGCTCCTTTCTCCCAGATGCTGTTGTTGCACACATTCTTATTACGGGGTTCACTCAGAAATCATGTACAATCACAGCAGTGGTCTTTAGATGAAGAAAGTAAGTTGAACTATGATTTCAAGAATAAGTATTATCACAATTGTTTCTGGATGAGTAGAGAGAAAAAATGTTTAGAGTGCCTTCATAGTTTAATCACAGAATGGCCAAGGTTGGAAGGGACCTCTGGAGATCTAGTGCAACCCCCCTGCCGAGCAGAATCATGTAGAGCACATTGTGCAGGATGGCATCCAGGAGGGTTTTGAGTATCTCTAGAAAAGGAGACTCCACAAGCTCTCTGGGCAACCTGTTAATATGTTAATCACATATTAATTCACATTGTTTTCACACTATCTAATTTTATTCTCATTTATGAAAATATTTAAATGGTGTGAAAGCTATAGAAAATACAAAATAAAACCTCGGATTTATTTTATGATACAACAAAACTTTTCTGTGACAAAAGTAACTTCATTTGAATGAGGTTCAGTGACACTTTATGACGGCTCTATTATCCTATCAAAAAGCAGATCAAAATACATGTTACATGATGAATCAGAAACTTGCTATGATCATTAGGTCTAGCCAAAAGACTTGGAGTTCATAACAGAAAAACACCAAGCTACCATAAAGTTTTTTGAATTAGATCAACAATGTAAAAATGTTTATCTTAGGATATTCTCAAGAAATTTTAGAGCATAAACCAAATCAGAAAAAGCCAAATACCCAAAGGAATGGCTTTATATTTTGCACTTCAAAGTCTGAAATTTGTTCATTTGGAAGTTTAAGTAGTTTTCAAATGTAACAAAAAACAAATGCTAATTTCACAAGCTTTTTACAGACAATTGGTGCACTATGAACAGGCTAAACTTAGTAAATCATTTATCCACAGTGCACCAATGTCCCTTTTGCCCTTTCCTTGGACCATATTTGGTGTTGAAAAAGCAGATGCTTATTAGTGGGAGGCCAAACCCAGCAGCCTGATAGAGGTGAACTGCTGCAGCTCTGTGCCTATGAATCCAGTATGCACAGACATATGATACACACTTATTCAGTGAATATATACATGTATGCATGGCCACAATGACCAGCCACACAGATCAACTCAGACAGACACACTCAGCATTCACACAAACAGAAACAATACCAATGGCCTCATCCTGTTCCCATCTCTGCCTGAACTCAAGGAAGGTCTGTCAGGGGGAAATGTCTATAGACAGATATCTTATATAGACAGATATAACATACATATATACATATATATATATGCGATGGGGAACCCTCAGGTAGCTGAATTCAAATAGTACACCCAGTAGGTGCCCCTGGATCGCAGTGTCACCAATTGCTGGCACCTTTACACATAAGCCCACAGGGTATATAAACCCACTCCAGCTGCTGGCATAGACCCTTTCACTAGCATACTCATACACAGAAAGTCACACACACTAATACACACACCAGGAGCTGGCCTTGGGTGTGAAATCCATCCACGAGCTCGTCCTGTATCTATGTTCTTCCCAGATGGTTCACATCCAGAGACACTGTGGTGGTTTTACTCAGGTGGGCAGCTGAGCTCCACCACAACTGCTCACTCACTCCCCCTTCTCAAAGGGAAAGGAGGAGAAAATACGATGGAAAGAGCTCAAGGATTGAGATAAGGGAAGGAAGATCACTTAACAATTATCATGATGGGCAAAACAGACTCAGAGTAGGGAGATTAGATTTATTGCCTATTACTGACAAGCTAGATAAGTGAGAAACAAAGGAAAGAAACCCTAGGTGTGACTACACTCATTCTGTAAAATGGCTGGAGAGATTCTCTGGGATGGGTATCATGTCTGGACCCGGACAGCCCTGGGTGGGACCAGGAAGGGGCTCCTTTTGCTGATATGGTTCTGGGGCTCCTGCTCCCAGCGTTGTGCCTCTGTACTCTGTGTGTGTGCAGATGAGCTTTCTCTCACATAACCTAACAATGTTCTTTAGCAGAAATCAGACATATAGAAAAAAATGCTACCTCTGCAGTAGAAAAAAGAGTAATGAATGGCTGCCTGTAATTTTATTTTGGACAGAAGTTGGGGCTATAATCTACAAAAACTAGAAATATTTTTTTTCATATAAAAATATTTTAAATTTTAACAATTGACATGTAGGTTTGTAGTGGTGAAGGAAGTGATGCTTTCAGTAAGGTCAAGCCTTTTGGTCTAGCTGGGTGGAATGCAATGCAAATAAAGACAGACACAAAGATGGAAAAGCACACAATAGTTATCTGTATCAGATGCACAAATGAAAGATATACAAATGAAAGAGATTATAAAACAAAAACAACTTTAAAAAGGCATTTTAAACATGCAAAAATATAATAAACTCATAAAATGGTTCTCTTAGAGGCATGAAAATTTTATACCAAGTACACAAAGGAAAAAAAAAAATGAATACAGCAATAAAACATAATCTGTTTTTCAAAGAACTGTACAAATTGCTTCATTTGTTCATCAGCAAGGAGAAAAGGGATTCCAGTTACATCCCTAGCTAGATAAATTCCCTTTTCAATTTCCATATTCTCCTGCCAGTGTTTTTCTTAAATTGTTTAGAACACCTGCTGATTGAATCTAGTCTTTCAGCATGGTGCTTAACTATGTTCCAGATCCTGTAGTTCCTTAGTGGAGCCTTACATTCAGTATTAAAATTTTCCCCTATACAATAGATGGGGTTACTGATAGGACTCAGAACAGAACTAACAGAATGCAATAATCGGAAATTTCCCTGAACTAGCTAATAAGCCCATTCATAAATATTTGACCTGTTCAAATCTCTAACAGCACTTCTCACCCCTACACACACTGCTGAGATTTTTTTAGGAAAATGGGAGTTAAAAGATCATATTTAAATGGTACGTTTGTTCCTCTTTTAAATATCTGTATATTTCCATGCATTATATGTATAGACTTTCTGGAAGCTATGGAATTATTCTAAAAGAACTGCAGCAATTAAAACAAACTTTTTTTTTTTTTTTTTTTGAGCAATGACATTTTTTGTCCAGCTCTTCCTATAGGTACATTTTTCTAAGTTCCTGTATAAAATTATTCTTGGATCACATAATGGAAAATTATGTTTATTGTTGTTGTTTGCTTATTTAGAAGTCAACAATACAATATTTTGTACACTACAATGCAAATATATACTTAAAATATTTTACCTGAACATTTACTCACATAAGTAAGTTCCTATAAAGCACATAGCATCATATATATATATATATATATATATATATATATATAACTATGTGCTTTATAGCTTTATATATATATATATATATATATATTTTTTTTTTTTCACCAAAGATACTTCTATTTTTGGAAGGTTTTCCTCCCCACTCATTCATTGCTTATTATCATTTCTACCTATACTTTTTGTTAGAGTGGTCAGATTTTTCATTAGCCAGGACAAGAATAGTAGTCATTTGTAGACCACCAGTATTACAGAAGTAGTATTAAAAAAGTATTTCCAGTTAATTTCATCTTCCCTGTGGTTTCTATCACCTCTCCCTTGTTATTCATTAGGCGAGAATAATGATTTTTTTTAGTGAGATATTTTTGTATTACACATGCTTTCCTTCTCATGGGCTCCCAGATGAAGCTTGAGAGCTGCACAACAGTGTTTCATAGAATCATAGAATAGCTTGGAATTGGTTGGAAGGGACCTTAAACATCATTTAGTTTCAAAACCCCTGCCATAGGCAAAGATGCCACCCATTAGATCAAGTTGCTCAGGGCCTCATCTAACCTGGTGTTGAACACCTCCAGGAACAGGGCATCCACAACCTCTCTGAGCAATCTGTTCCAGTACCTCACATTTCCCAACCTCAATTGGCAGGAAAGACTGTTGTTTGTTATTTAGTGTCAGACCTTCTATATAAATGGTATTCACAGGGTAAAACTGAAACAAATTAGAAAATAGTCACCTCATCCCTAGGGAATTGTTAGAGCAAGCTAAAAACAGCAAGGGCTGAGCAAGCCCAGAAAAGACCGAAGACTTTGGAATGTTGGATAGTCAATACAGAGCTCTTGGCCTTTTAGTAGTAATGAGGAAAATCATATTTACTGGGCTACAATCAAAACAGGGTGAGGCTAGACCCCAACCTCTTTTGTTAAGGTAAAGCTGTACAGTTTAGTAAAAGTTGGCAATGTGAACACTGAATCTTCAATCATCTACGCTGGTTAAGTGTTATCCAGCTTAAGTTACAGCTTAACTATTGAGAAGGTAAATGATCACAAATGAAGGATGTAAGTGATTTGAATAAAAGTCAGTAAGTGTCACTGGTTTCTAAGGTCAGGGATCTGCCCCTGGCATGCCTTTGTTTATCAGTAAAGGCAAAGTAGTGTGTCCCGTTTTCCTGAATCTTAAATCACCCACATGCTACTCTGAGTATGCTGAAATTAGCAAGAAAGTTTTTCTTAAGTTCTGTGAGGATTGTTTGCATTTGGTTCTTATGGTAGGATGGCATCCTGAAATATCTTTTAGTATTTTACAATGTCTGATGTTTACAGGTCAGCCAAATATATCTTTACTTTAGCAAGTACAGAAGAGTAATACAATAGCTTTAAAGAGAATAATTGGTGGCAAGATGTGATGTCCATATTACACCCATGGACCTGGGGGCTATTTTGATGGTGCTGGGGGATGTCTTTTTTTTTTTTTTTCCACTTTGGTATTGCTTTAGATATTGCTCTGATCTTGTGAATTGATTGCCCATTTGCAGCTGGACTGCAGACAGTGGACTGCTGGAAAATACCCTCAGCTTAGTTTCATTGAAAACAAATTCATTTTATGTGCTCTGAGACTTCTCTTTAATGCAAACCAAAATGCACTAAAGGCATATGACAATTGTGCTTTTAATTTGAACCATCAATGAGTTCTTGAAACATGTCTTCCAATTGTTGACTCATTGAGCTTTGATTTGCATCATGGACCGTCTTCAAACCTACAGTCTCATTCCTTTTTATTGAAAGTGTACTGTTAACAACCATTCAGTTCACAGGACAAGACTTGAGTTATACTAAAAGTCTCTATGGCCTTAAAAAACCTCCGTAAAGTAAGAACCTCCATAATACCTGTAGTATTAAAACATTAGCTCCTCAGCTGCAGCTGTTTTGCTCAATAAACTGGCTCGTAAGTGCCCCACACTATTTGCTATTATAAATATTGTATATATGGAGTCTAGTGGAAGATTTATTTGTGAAGCACACTCTTATGTGAACCAAAACACTGGTTCATACACTTTATGTCCTGCTCTGTGTAGTTTTACAGAGGTACGTTAGCAATTACAGCATTGTATTTGTCTCATTTTTGTAGTAGATGTACAAAGAAGGAGTTACGAATTTTGGGAGAACTTTGGCTCATACTCACAGTAGTGTTTAGCTTTTATATTAAACTTTTATTTACCACCTTTCTACCCGATTAAAGAAAAATTGAAAATAAGGGAAGTTATACTTAAATCTTGATATAACGGTTGCACTGAAGTAGTTTGTAAGCCATTTTGTAGAGCTGTTCTCCATATAAGGATTTCCTATGTATTTTCCTGAATACAATCTTAGTTATTTAATTGCTCCTTCACTGAGCTATATAATTTGCCTCAGAAAGGTAGAAACATGATATTAATCTGCTTCAGTTTGCACGTTTAATGCTTAAATACCACTTTCCCAGGATGTCT